>NW_027183592.1:0-198720 GCF_041296385.1 Aphelocoma coerulescens
TTTCTACTTAGTGGGGCTAATCTGGCCCTCTCATCTACTTTGTGATTCCAGTGGCTAGTTGGGGTTTCCTTTTCTTGATGAGAGGCTACCCAGCCAACTAAAAAATTCCCCTTTTTTGCTACAGCAAGAATTTCTTGCCATTTTTCCTTTTGCCAAGCAGGGACCCTGTTTACTTCCCAGTCCTTTTTGTCCCAGAAGGGGAGCCATTCAGTACACCCTTTGAACACAGCAAAAGAATCAGTGTAAACATATACAGAGTCTGAGGTTTCAGATGCATGGTTAAATACACTCCAGACTGCTGCCAGTTCTCCCACTTGTGCACTACCTTCCCCTTCTGTTACAATTTGCTTGCCTGTATTTATTTGTAAGGCTACAGCACCACATTTCCAAACCTTACCTTCTCGCTTTGCTGATGCATCCGTAAACCACACATTCTGCAATCGTTCTGAGTACGGGGGAGCAACTTGGATCATAGAAGGTGAAAAGTCAGTGGTGCTATTTAGGGTTACCTCATCTTGTAGAGGAAGATTTTTGCGAGCTCCTTCTGTTACTTGAAAAATGGTGCAATAATGTTCCATTTGAGCATACCGTTTGCAAACAGAGGCACGTTGGGCCACCCCGTCAGGGGGTGGGATTCCTGCCAAAACTGACTTGATGACTTGAAAAGGTTCCCTTAAAATCAGGGGTTGTTTGTGGGTAGTTTTCTCTGCTTCCTGAAAAGCAGTGCTGACCACGAATAAACTTTTTTCCCAGGTAGAATATCGTTTTTCTGCATCTTTAAAACTGCGTGAGTAAAAGCCTATGGGTCTGGTAGGACCATCGGGTCCTTTCTGCCATAAATGTGTAGACAGTCCAGAGCTTGCAAATCGCCATTCCATGTGTACTGGATCAGTGGGATGTATAGGACCTAGGGATTGGTATGTGTTAGCTTCAAAAATTAGGAGTTGTAGGGCCTCATCGTGCAAGGGAGTCCAATCCCACTTTGCTTTTTTTCCTAGCAAATCATACAGGGGCCTTGCAATTATTGAAAAGTCAGGAATGTGTTTCCTCCAAAAAATTAGCAGGCCTAAAGCATGCTGCAGGTCTTTTTTAGTCTCTGGGGTTTCAATTTGGTCTAGGTGGCTGAGGGTGTCTGGGGCAATACACACCATTCCTCCTTTCCACCAGATTCCCAAGAATTTTACTTCTAGGGAAGGGAGTTGTACTTTTTCAGGAGGAATACGTAAGCCCGGGGATTCTAGATGTTTAATGATGTTTGTTTGTGTTGTTTGTACAGGTGTAATCTCATCTCCTGCCACCAAAATGCCATCAATGTATTGGTATACTCTTACTCCTGGTGCAGGAGGAATGAGTGACAATTCTTGTGCTAGTGCATGATGTGCTAGAGTGGGTGAGTGTTTGAATCCTTGTGGGAGGCGAGTGAAAGTATATTGCTGGCCCTCCCCCGTGAAAGCAAAACGCTCCTGATCTTGTTCCTGCGAGGGGACCATAAAAAACATGTCCTTGACATCAATAGTGGCCATAATTTGATGAGCTTGTTCTTGTCTAGTAGCTCTCAGCTCAGCAATGTTTGGGACTGCAGCAGTGAGAGGCCCTGTATTTTGAGTTAAGCCGCCGATAGTCTCCTGTCAGTCTCCAGTTGCCATTAGGCTTGCGGACTGGCCACACAGGAGCATTGTAAGGGGAATGTGTTGCAATCACTATTCCTTTTTCTTTCAAATGTGCAATAATTGGTGTGATTCCTTCTCTGGCTCCTAAAGGCAAGGGGTAAGGTTTGACATTGGTTACTAGGGAGGGGGGAAGAGCAGGAGCAGAACTTAACAAACACAAATGGGAGGTTTCCTGCCCCAAAGTCCCTATTTTTCCTTCTTCATTGGTCCAAGGCCTTCCCTTTAGGAGGTCCAGACCCAGTGAATTTGTAGGAAATTCACCTGTAATCATTAGGGTGTCAACTGCTTTCTCTTCTGCCGGTAACCAGCGTCTTACCTTTGCTGTCATCTGGGCTTGGCTATTCTCAAAAACATCTGTGACACGTATACTCTTACGTGAGGGAGTGATTCCACGTGAGGAGGCATCTTCAATTTTAAGGGCAGACACCTGAGCACCAGTATCTACTAAAAAAGTTACCGGGGCTTTGTGGGGACCAGTAGGACAGGTTATTAACGGGTCTCCTCTGGAATTGTTAGAAAGGCGCCTGATGTGAATCCACCCTTCGCCCCCTGGCTTACCTTCTGCAAAGATAAGGGTTTTCTGTCACCTTCCCTTTCTTGTGGTTCCTCCAGGGGAGGGGCTGTAGCAGGGACAGCTTTTAATGGTTCCTCTTTTGCTGGCCACTCTTGGATGAATAGTTCTAATTTATTAGTGGGCTGGCCATCCATTAGGGTCCTTGGGACTCCCTTTTGTAAGCCCGCAATCCACAGGGCATTTCTTTTCTCCTTGCGTTCTTCCCCTGTATTTGTTTGTCTACCCAGCCCAGGGGAGAACCTTACCTTTTGGAGTTTTGCTGGGGACAGGGTTTTGCACTCTGTGCGCCGAATTGATCTAGAATCAGTTGTATTTGAAGGAATTGGGCCATATTTTCTCCCGTAATTAATTAATTCTTGTGCCACCTTCCCCCCCAGGTCCAAACCTTCCCTTTTGCCCGCTTAAGACTGAGGGAAATAGCTGCTGCCTCCAAGGTGGCTACAGCTCTTTCTGCAATTGGGAGACTTTCCATTTGTCCTTTTAGCTGCATGCCTATGGGTTTCACAGCTTCAGGGAGGCCTCTGATAAGAGGTATCATTCTCTCAGGATCCACAGGCACCATCACTGGAGATTCACCTCGTGGTGTTAATTTCCTATCATGCATCATTTGTAAACGAGCCGCTTTCTGTACACTTTCTACAGTCTGATTGACATTCCTTACTATAGCCAGGGGATCTCCTCTTTCTGAAGGACTGAGTCTGCCAGCCCAATCAGCAGCTCTCTGGGGAGGGACCAAGGAGCACGGTTATCTCCTGTGGTAAGGAAGACTCCTGCCCCTCCAGTACCCTTCTGCCTCTTTTTCTGAGAACAGAATTTGGTCAGCCCGTGTGAGAGAGAGTCTCCAAACACATTCAGTTTCAGATTCTTTGGGACTTTGGCTATACCCTTCCTTTAGTTTGGCCAATTCAGTAGCTGTAGATGGGATTTCTTTTGTGGTTATGTCAGGTGTGTCGTCGTCTGAAGCCTCATGGGTGTATTCTGTTTTAATGAAGGGACGGAGCGAGGCTGAGGGCTTTTCTGAGTGATTACGCAAGGATTCTAAGTCCGAGAGGGGGTACGCTTCTTTAGATAGTTCCAGCTCTGACTCCTTTTTTCCCTCATTTGCTGATCTTGCAAACAGCTCCTCTCGGAGCACACAGACAGTAGCCTTTTCATTCCTTATCTCTTCCTGGAGGAGGTGGGTGTTAGCTCCAGCTGAAATTGCAATGCTTTAACCAAATGCTGTAATGAAGCAGTAACTTCCGTATCAGCTTTCTGCTGGTGCTCTCTGTGTCCTACTGCAGCTAGCACAGCAGCAGCTAAGACAGAACATACCACTGGTTGCGCTTTACCTTTTTTGAGTCTCGCTCCTGTGCGCAGGACAGAGACTCGATCAACGAGTGCTTGGATATTATACCAATAGTTTTGTGCCCAGTCCGTCCCTGGAGGAGATGGCCTGGCACCAAATTCATCCAACAAAGTAAACAAAGCTTGTGTATGATGTCCCATGTTACTTACAAATGTCGGAGTGATCATTCCTAGAGGATGCCCAGCGTAAAGTAAATTTACAAAAGTCTCACCCCTGCACTCTGGGAAGGTTCCTCTTCTGCCAAACCAAAGAAAGTTACAAACACTGGAGTAGTCTCTCTTGAGGGACACCCCTTACAAAATGGTTTCTGAGGTCCTACTCCTTACACCTCGAGAGCACCTAGTGTTTACCAAAGTTACAAGTCTCAAAATTACTTTCCAAACTCCCAGGTCTTTTACCTACAGGAGTGCCAATTTCCCAGACCCTGGGCCTCGGGAGCACCGTTTTAGCTCAGGTGCATGTGCAAACACACAAGCAAACAAACAAACAAACAAAAGAGTAAGACAGAGTAAGAAAGGTAGAGAGGTGTTAGGAAATGTAGAAAGGTACGTTGTTTTATTTTCCTAAAATGATCCAATCATAAGAATTAGCAATTCATGCATTTTTTGGAAACAACACTCTCATTTTACGGGGATCCTGCCGACTATGCCAATAAAGTGTTACGATCCGGTTCAGACCCAGAAAGGCAAAGCAGGCGAAGTCTCTGAGCATAAACCAGAAAGAACTTCGAAGGTTCAAAATATTGCCAGATATGAGATTAAAACCAAACGAGATTAAATGTCGATGCCAAAAAATTGATGTATTTTATTTGACAGTAAAAGTAGGGCCCAGTTTGGGGCCAATCACCCTTGCAGTGCCTAAAGGGGCTCCAGCAGAGCTGGAGGGGAGCTGGGAGCAGCCGGAAGCGGGAGCAGCCAGAGCTGGGAGCACCTGCATCTTGGCCAAGGCAGCTGCCGCCAGGTTTGGTGGTGCCTGAGCAGGGCGGGGACGATGCCAGGGACATCCCGCAGTGACGTCTTCTCTTTTCCGCTGGGCGTGCGCTCGGTCCCAAAGCGCACGCCCATTCTGATCTCAGTCTCACTCCATGTTTAGACACGCTCACAGTCCTGGATTTCATCCCATGCCAGTGGCAGACCCGTGCAGCCCCAGAGCCAATACCAAGGCCAGGCTGAAGGCAAACGCCACATTTAGCCTTCACGCCAATGGTAGCTGTAATGTAAAACCCAGCCCTAACGCCGAGGCCTCTCCTAATTCCAGCCCCTTCCTAAATGCTCAGCCCTAAACCAAATGCAACGGTGTAATAAATGAATTGGTTTCAGGGTGTTGATTTTTACTGTTTGGAGGAGATAGAAAAGAGGGGAGTTGATAGTTGGATACATGGGCATGTTAACGGAGGATATTGCGAGACTGTCTGGGTGTAATATCGGAGTGTGAGCACTAGGTGGAGACGCAATTGGGGATGTGATGACGTGATGGACTAGAAAATGACCTCATGCAGGTGATGTCAACATCTTGGACCGCTTAGCCAATCATTCGACACCCTCGGGAAATGATTGGACAAAAATGCATCTTGATAAAGACCAATAGAACCCCTGGAAGCGAGCCAATCAGAAGAAGAATCCAAAATCCACCAATTGTGAACGGACAGAGGGCATAAGAACGGACCTGGGACTTTATCCGGGGAGCTCCTGCGGAACTTGGGGTCCAAGGTTGCACCCAGTGGGTCACACTGTCCTTTTTGTGTGCTGCTTTACTCTGGCTTGTCGTGCGGAGCCTGGGCTTATCCTGGGTTCTCGCTCTCAGTTGTTAATGAATAAACAAACGAGCTGGCTTTTCTTTTTTAAAAAAAGTCTCAGCTTCGTTTATAACAACGGTGAGCTCGAAGGCCAAAGCCAGCCCCAACTGCAACTCTTAAGATCAAGCCCAACACCAATCCCAGCTGAAGCCCTAAATCCAGCTTTGAGCCCAGCCCCAGCCCATACTCCAATGCCACCTTTAGCTCTAACTCCCAAACTCAGCCCCAACTGCTGCCCTAAGGCCAACCATTCATGGAGTTAAGGCCAGTGCCCCAGGTGCACTCCCTAGCCCAAGGCAGGCTCCAAGCTCAAGGCCACCGTTAGCCCTAAGGGCAGGGCCAGCCCTAAGGCCGGCCTGAGCCGCAATGGCAGCCAAAGGCAGCCCAAGTGGGGCTTCAACGCCGCCCTCTCCCCCAGCCCGCCCTGATGCCGGCCCTGCCTCCCTGCGCTGCGAGCCAGGCGCTGTCCCCGCGTGTCACAGAGGCCGCGGCCTGTGGAGCAATCAGCGGGCTCGGTGCGGTGCTGGCACTGGCCGTCCCCGAGCCCCCTGCCTCTGGGGCAGTGTCGTCGCCCGGAGACGTCGTGGCCGCGCCGCCTGCGCCGCAGAGTTGTCACAAAGGGCAGCGGCGACATTAGGACTTCCTGGCCAGCCGCTATTCCCAGGCATGATGCTTAAGCATGGATCGGCCGCTTCTGATAGCGTGTCTGTCTTGGGCGAGCGTTTTTGTGATGGCTGTGCAGGTGCGTTGGATACAGCTGCAGGACGCTCTGTTTCCACAGAAAATTTGCGGCCAGCACTGCCAGGCATGGTCACAGGATGCCTGCTAGTAGTGGCTCAGCAGCTCTGAGACCGCTCTTTGCAGCGTCCAGCGGGGAGTTAAGGGCAGCGTTGAATCGAATGATAGCAATGCAAAAGGATGCAAAGCACAGCGTGTGAACAGGAGCTTTGGAGCGCTCGGCACACAGGATATTTCAGAGGAGAAATCCCCTGGTGCAGCTGGCCCCAATAAAGAGCGGCCGCTGCTGAATGCCACACTCCAGTGGCGTTTTAAATGTAATTTTTCTATTTTATAGGGTTTCATTTTTGCTAAGCTTTGGTAATGCCCGGGGTGTGATGTCATTGACCCGCTGCCTCTCGACCAATCAGATCGCTCCGCTACGTTCTGGCCCCGCCCCTCATTGTTTCCTCACAATGAGGAACCTTGGCGCTCGATTCCCATTGGCTGCCGCCCGGGGGGGCGGGGCTTAGGCTGCCTATATAAGGCGGCGGCGGTGGCGGGGCTTCACTTGCAGTCCCGGCGTGGAGGCGGCAGCAGCGGAGCGGAGCGGGCGGAGAGGAGCGGAAGCCCCGAGGCCGGAGCTCTGGGAGCGGCCCGGCCCTCAGCGCCGCGGCCCTGGAGCCCCGGGCCGGGGCGGGTGGGAGGGGGTGGCTGGGAGGGAGATGGGATGGTTCGCTGCGCCGCTTCTCGCCGCCAATGCGCCTTTTCTCTCTGCCACTTTTCTCAGGTACCTGCGCCGGCCCCTCCAGATGGCAGTGGGAGCGCCAGCAACCCCGGCTCGGCAAAGGCAGGGACGGGCAACTACTGCGGCAACGAGGGACCGCACCCCAGCTCGGCAAAGGCAGGGACGGGCAACTACCGGGGCAACGAGGGACAGCAACCCCGGCTCGGCAAAGGCAGGGCCCCAGCAGCGCCGGGGCAACGAGGGACAAAATCGGAAGAGTTCGGACACCACCCGAAGCCCACCAAAGGTAAAATCAGGTAATACCAGGTAATACCAGGTAAAACACGGTAATACCAGGTAAAACACGGTAATACCAGGTAAAACACGGTAATACCAGCTAATACCATCTAATATTATCTAATACAGGTAAAACACGGTAAAATCAGGTAATACCAGGTAAAATCAGCTAATGCCAGGTAAAACACGGTAAAACAAAATAAAATTGGCAAAAATCACATCAAATGCCTTGAGTGATCTTTGCTCTCCCAGCGAGTGGCTTGCGATGCAAACAAATCCCAAAGCCCCCGCCTTCCCCGTGGGAGAGGAGGCCGGAGCCCCCCCGGCCTCAGCTGGGGTGAGGAGCACGCATGGCCCGGGGCTGTCTCCGTCCCTCTGCATCCTGGGGGGTCCTGTGGTGTCTTCAGGCCTCTCCTGTCGGGGAACGATCGGGACTGGGGGGATCTCTGTCCAAGTCATGGCGGGAGATACTCGGGGCAGTCACCCCAGGGCTGAGAGGGACGGAGCCCCCCTGGCCCCAGCCCCCACACGCATTTCCCAGGGCGAGAGGGACCAGGATGTGCAGTTGGCGGAAAGGCTGCTCGGCCGCGGTGCTCTCTTGCGCGCCCGGTGCTGCGGCCACGCCTCCCGCTGCCTCTCCCGGCGCCCTCTCCTCGCTGCCGGCCTCAGTGGGCGGCGCCCGCCGTGTTCCCACCGTCATCCTTGCATTATTCTCCTTTTTAAAGGAGCCTCCAAGGCTTTAGCACATTAATAGCTGTCTCATCTCCTGTGGGAGCCACTTCGATTCTAATTTTACCAGCCTGCTTCAACCTTTCCAAGCCCAGGGCAGTCCCCTCGGAGCCGTCTAGTCTGTGGCTCTTACACCATGTGCTTAAGGGTGTTAAAGCCTGTTGGTCGTATTTTATGCCTTTTTTTGTTAAAAAGCAAGTCCATACCTGTAGTACGGGGTCTTTTGGTGCTGAAACTCTGCGCCCATGCTGGCAATGTCTCCCAATTACAAAAAAGGAAAAAGAAAAAAAAAAAAAAAAAAGAGAAGGGAAGGTCCGTCTGAGCAGCAGCTCACTGTGCTACCTTTAGTGCCGCCGAGATGGGGTGGGGGGAGCGAAGCAGTTGGAAGCGTCTTATCTGCCTCCTCTGATCTTGGGAGCAGTTTGGCTGCAAGGCGGCCGCCCGTCCTCCGAGTTGCAGGCGCGGTGCCCGGTCGCTGCAGCCGAGCCTTGGCCCACTCCCGGTGCTCTCAGCACGGCACGCAGCAGCAGGGGAGGGGTTCCACAACTCACTCGTGGTTCCGCTCCAGGGCTGCAGGTTCGGGGGGTTCTCCTCAGGCGGGCGGCGTCGGCTCCAGGAGGCCTCAGAGTGTCTCGCAGCAGGCAGTGGTGGTGGTGGTGGGGGGGGGGAGAGGCAAGGGTCAGCCTTCTTCGGTGGTGGTGATTTGAATACAGCGTACAGAGGGGGAGAAGGAAAGGAGTAAGTGTTGTATCATGCATTTAACCCGGCCAATACCAACGATTAGCAATGCAATTCCAGTAGCAATTGTTATTCCAAGTTGTGCTAACCATTTTCCCCACCCTGTGAGCCCAAAATACTTTAGGATGGTAGTGACCCATGAACTATCAAATACTTCTCGCGGTTGCATTGCATGAAACAAATTTCTAGTATGATTACTTATTTCTCTCATCTTAGCTCATGCCTCCTCAGCGGAGCTAGAGGCATTATGAATTGTAATACAACCCTCAGTTTCTGTTCTATTGAACATCCCACAAACTCCTTGTTCTTTTAACAATACCATATCTAAAGCTAATCTATTTTGCAGGGTCATTTTAGTATTTTGCTGGACTTGGGTGTATAATTCTCCAAATGCATCTTGTGTCCAATTGCTTCATATACTTAATTGCCAGGTAATATCTTCTAATACGAACTGGTGTCTTTTAAAGGTAACATAGGGAGTAAAGAAATTTTCCAGAAATAGAGATACTTTTTCTCCAGTGGTATAGTAATCTGGAATGTCAACTCCTTGAATTGCCCATTCTGCTCTTTGTGTTGCCTTTGAAGAGGGAACACTACGACAGTGACGTTCTTTAGACACTTTGGTGAAAGTAAAAATACGTCTGGGGCAAAGGGAGGGAATTCCAATTCCACACCTAAGTCCAGCATGTTGTTCTAATGACAAATGTGAATAAAATATCTCATCAGAGCATCCCCAAGCCATTCCAAGAGGGGCTATATATTTTGCAGTTTTCCACTTAGTTGCATCTGCAAAATCAAGGATGGTGATTTCTGGCTTAGTATTGATTGGAGTCCCACGGACTGGGTAGTGGGTAAAAGGAACTCCACATGGGTTGAGAAGGTATTTGTAGGAGGAGTTACAGGACTCATCTTGATTTCTCCAGCCTTTTGAGAGGTATCCCCAACAAGTACACACATCAGTTCCTAATGTTCGAATTCTAAGTGAAAACCATGTTTCTGGAGGATCTCCTGGTCCTTCTTTGCATGTTATCACCTTTGAGCAATTGACTAGAGGACTATCTTCTTTTGTAGTCTTTTTTAGTCTCTAAATTTACCTTTAAGAACTGTTTGTACAGACCATGCCCACATTAAATGTTGTCAGTCGATTGGGGTTCTATTCGTTATGTTCGGAAGTTGACCACAGCAGGAAGGGTTAAAAACTGTGCTATATTTGCCTTCATCTACATCTGGTGTGTAGAGTGGGTCAAACCGTGGATCCCATGGGTAAACAAGGCAGGGCTGTTTAGCATTATATTCCTCAAAGGTTATTGTCTCAGGGCTGAATTTACTTTTATCTAATTTGATGGCTGGGTGAGGGGATTCAATTTGAGATAAGATGGTTCTATTTACCTTTGGACGCCTAGTTCTACAATATTTCTGGTGCAACTGTCCTTCATGAGGTGCATCAGAAGGTGGGTCATATGTTTGGTAAAGGTTATGTACTATAGGGGTACCTCTGCACTCAACTTGGGCTCCATTTTTCTTACTTGTCCACTGTTCAGGTAGAGGCAATGGAGCTGCCACACTAGTCATATTGAGGACAAAAGATAAATTCAAGGGTACTATGTAAGATGGCAATCCTGGTTCAGCAGAATCAGGTAATGTTACACATACACCTTGATCAGTAGGATTCCATATTTTTGCAAACCCTTTTCCTAATTTCCAGGCAAGCTTCCTTTGATCTAGCTCTGCTAGCTAGCTCTGCTGAGCACATGCACAAGGTAAATAAGCATAAAAATAGAGCTAACATGTTACAATCCCAATTACCAGTAAACCGAAGCATAGTTCGTATCTGAGGTTTTTCATGCACAGTCCTGAATATTTTTTTCTCCTGTTGTTCAGTTACCTGTGAAAGACAAGAAAAAGTCTGTCCAGCCCCTTTCAGGGCTAATATTAAAATGTAGGAATAAGCCAGCGAGAGCTTATTTTGTGTTCTTTGCCATAAGCATCGTTTGCTTTCCAGGTATGCATGTTCAAAGGAGTAGTGAGTACCATGGGTACAGCTCCTGCGGTAGGCAGTTCCACCCATACAGGCTGTCCTGGGAAGCGTGCGGGTTTTTGATTACCTGTAGGTTTAGATGTTGCTGGTATCAAGGAGGGAGGCTGCAGATAAAAAGCTGTGAGTCTGGGACATCCATTTACTCCCCATTGCTCGTGTACTGTTTTCACAGCATCCCATAGTCGTTCAGTCCAATTAGAATGTTGAGGTTTCAGAAATCGCTTAAGCAGGCCATTTGTTCTCTCGACGATGCCATTTGCTTGTGGATAATGGGGTGTGTGAAATATCCACTGGATCCCTTCTTCTTTGGCCCATTTTTGGACGATGGTCGCTGTGAAATGTGCCCCGTTGTCGGATTGGATAGGTACAGGTTTTGGAAAGAAACTGAACCACATTTTAAGGGCTTCTAATGTGTTTGCACTAGTTGCCCGAGAGAAGGCTCCTGCTTGGACTAGTCCTGACCTGACTTCTACCGACACGTGTTGTTTGCCCTCAGACTTTCCAAAAGGTCCAATATCATCTACTTGCCATGTGTCCCACAGTCCCTTTCCTGTCTCTGATATGTGAGGGGGGTTGTTCTAAAGGGTGACGCTCTGATCGGGTCCGGCACTGCTCGCATGAAGATCTGCAGGTACGGCACATTTCCCGAGTCCCCGGCCATCCTCTGCTTGCTGCTTCCTTGTATAGGTCTTGTGCCCCGGTGTGCTGTCGCTTTAAGTGCAACCATTCTAATAATGGATCCCAGTTTTCTCTTGGAGGTTTTCTACTTAGTGGGGCTAATCTGGCCCTCTCATCTACTTTGTGATTCCAGTGGCTAGTTGGGGTTTCCTTTTCTTGATGAGAGGCTACCCAGCCAACTAAAAAATTCCCCTTTTTTGCTACAGCAAGAATTTCTTGCCATTTTTCCTTTTGCCAAGCAGGGACCCTGTTTACTTCCCAGTCCTTTTTGTCCCAGAAGGGGAGCCATTCAGTACACCCTTTGAACACAGCAAAAGAATCAGTGTAAACATATACAGAGTCTGAGGTTTCAGATGCATGGTTAAATACACTCCAGACTGCTGCCAGTTCTCCCACTTGTGCACTACCTTCCCCTTCTGTTACAATTTGCTTGCCTGTATTTATTTGTAAGGCTACAGCACCACATTTCCAAACCTTACCTTCTCGCTTTGCTGATGCATCCGTAAACCACACATTCTGCAATCGTTCTGAGTACGGGGGAGCAACTTGGATCATAGAAGGTGAAAAGTCAGTGGTGCTATTTAGGGTTACCTCATCTTGTAGAGGAAGATTTTTGCGAGCTCCTTCTGTTACTTGAAAAATGGTGCAATAATGTTCCATTTGAGCATACCGTTTGCAAACAGAGGCACGTTGGGCCACCCCGTCAGGGGGTGGGATTCCTGCCAAAACTGACTTGATGACTTGAAAAGGTTCCCTTAAAATCAGGGGTTGTTTGTGGGTAGTTTTCTCTGCTTCCTGAAAAGCAGTGCTGACCACGAATAAACTTTTTTCCCAGGTAGAATATCGTTTTTCTGCATCTTTAAAACTGCGTGAGTAAAAGCCTATGGGTCTGGTAGGACCATCGGGTCCTTTCTGCCATAAATGTGTAGACAGTCCAGAGCTTGCAAATCGCCATTCCATGTGTACTGGATCAGTGGGATGTATAGGACCTAGGGATTGGTATGTGTTAGCTTCAAAAATTAGGAGTTGTAGGGCCTCATCGTGCAAGGGAGTCCAATCCCACTTTGCTTTTTTTCCTAGCAAATCATACAGGGGCCTTGCAATTATTGAAAAGTCAGGAATGTGTTTCCTCCAAAAAATTAGCAGGCCTAAAGCATGCTGCAGGTCTTTTTTAGTCTCTGGGGTTTCAATTTGGTCTAGGTGGCTGAGGGTGTCTGGGGCAATACACACCATTCCTCCTTTCCACCAGATTCCCAAGAATTTTACTTCTAGGGAAGGGAGTTGTACTTTTTCAGGAGGAATACGTAAGCCCGGGGATTCTAGATGTTTAATGATGTTTGTTTGTGTTGTTTGTACAGGTGTAATCTCATCTCCTGCCACCAAAATGCCATCAATGTATTGGTATACTCTTACTCCTGGTGCAGGAGGAATGAGTGACAATTCTTGTGCTAGTGCATGATGTGCTAGAGTGGGTGAGTGTTTGAATCCTTGTGGGAGGCGAGTGAAAGTATATTGCTGGCCCTCCCCCGTGAAAGCAAAACGCTCCTGATCTTGTTCCTGCGAGGGGACCATAAAAAACATGTCCTTGACATCAATAGTGGCCATAATTTGATGAGCTTGTTCTTGTCTAGTAGCTCTCAGCTCAGCAATGTTTGGGACTGCAGCAGTGAGAGGCCCTGTATTTTGAGTTAAGCCGCCGATAGTCTCCTGTCAGTCTCCAGTTGCCATTAGGCTTGCGGACTGGCCACACAGGAGCATTGTAAGGGGAATGTGTTGCAATCACTATTCCTTTTTCTTTCAAATGTGCAATAATTGGTGTGATTCCTTCTCTGGCTCCTAAAGGCAAGGGGTAAGGTTTGACATTGGTTACTAGGGAGGGGGGAAGAGCAGGAGCAGAACTTAACAAACACAAATGGGAGGTTTCCTGCCCCAAAGTCCCTATTTTTCCTTCTTCATTGGTCCAAGGCCTTCCCTTTAGGAGGTCCAGACCCAGTGAATTTGTAGGAAATTCACCTGTAATCATTAGGGTGTCAACTGCTTTCTCTTCTGCCGGTAACCAGCGTCTTACCTTTGCTGTCATCTGGGCTTGGCTATTCTCAAAAACATCTGTGACACGTATACTCTTACGTGAGGGAGTGATTCCACGTGAGGAGGCATCTTCAATTTTAAGGGCAGACACCTGAGCACCAGTATCTACTAAAAAAGTTACCGGGGCTTTGTGGGGACCAGTAGGACAGGTTATTAACGGGTCTCCTCTGGAATTGTTAGAAAGGCGCCTGATGTGAATCCACCCTTCGCCCCCTGGCTTACCTTCTGCAAAGATAAGGGTTTTCTGTCACCTTCCCTTTCTTGTGGTTCCTCCAGGGGAGGGGCTGTAGCAGGGACAGCTTTTAATGGTTCCTCTTTTGCTGGCCACTCTTGGATGAATAGTTCTAATTTATTAGTGGGCTGGCCATCCATTAGGGTCCTTGGGACTCCCTTTTGTAAGCCCGCAATCCACAGGGCATTTCTTTTCTCCTTGCGTTCTTCCCCTGTATTTGTTTGTCTACCCAGCCCAGGGGAGAACCTTACCTTTTGGAGTTTTGCTGGGGACAGGGTTTTGCACTCTGTGCGCCGAATTGATCTAGAATCAGTTGTATTTGAAGGAATTGGGCCATATTTTCTCCCGTAATTAATTAATTCTTGTGCCACCTTCCCCCCCAGGTCCAAACCTTCCCTTTTGCCCGCTTAAGACTGAGGGAAATAGCTGCTGCCTCCAAGGTGGCTACAGCTCTTTCTGCAATTGGGAGACTTTCCATTTGTCCTTTTAGCTGCATGCCTATGGGTTTCACAGCTTCAGGGAGGCCTCTGATAAGAGGTATCATTCTCTCAGGATCCACAGGCACCATCACTGGAGATTCACCTCGTGGTGTTAATTTCCTATCATGCATCATTTGTAAACGAGCCGCTTTCTGTACACTTTCTACAGTCTGATTGACATTCCTTACTATAGCCAGGGGATCTCCTCTTTCTGAAGGACTGAGTCTGCCAGCCCAATCAGCAGCTCTCTGGGGAGGGACCAAGGAGCACGGTTATCTCCTGTGGTAAGGAAGACTCCTGCCCCTCCAGTACCCTTCTGCCTCTTTTTCTGAGAACAGAATTTGGTCAGCCCGTGTGAGAGAGAGTCTCCAAACACATTCAGTTTCAGATTCTTTGGGACTTTGGCTATACCCTTCCTTTAGTTTGGCCAATTCAGTAGCTGTAGATGGGATTTCTTTTGTGGTTATGTCAGGTGTGTCGTCGTCTGAAGCCTCATGGGTGTATTCTGTTTTAATGAAGGGACGGAGCGAGGCTGAGGGCTTTTCTGAGTGATTACGCAAGGATTCTAAGTCCGAGAGGGGGTACGCTTCTTTAGATAGTTCCAGCTCTGACTCCTTTTTTCCCTCATTTGCTGATCTTGCAAACAGCTCCTCTCGGAGCACACAGACAGTAGCCTTTTCATTCCTTATCTCTTCCTGGAGGAGGTGGGTGTTAGCTCCAGCTGAAATTGCAATGCTTTAACCAAATGCTGTAATGAAGCAGTAACTTCCGTATCAGCTTTCTGCTGGTGCTCTCTGTGTCCTACTGCAGCTAGCACAGCAGCAGCTAAGACAGAACATACCACTGGTTGCGCTTTACCTTTTTTGAGTCTCGCTCCTGTGCGCAGGACAGAGACTCGATCAACGAGTGCTTGGATATTATACCAATAGTTTTGTGCCCAGTCCGTCCCTGGAGGAGATGGCCTGGCACCAAATTCATCCAACAAAGTAAACAAAGCTTGTGTATGATGTCCCATGTTACTTACAAATGTCGGAGTGATCATTCCTAGAGGATGCCCAGCGTAAAGTAAATTTACAAAAGTCTCACCCCTGCACTCTGGGAAGGTTCCTCTTCTGCCAAACCAAAGAAAGTTACAAACACTGGAGTAGTCTCTCTTGAGGGACACCCCTTACAAAATGGTTTCTGAGGTCCTACTCCTTACACCTCGAGAGCACCTAGTGTTTACCAAAGTTACAAGTCTCAAAATTACTTTCCAAACTCCCAGGTCTTTTACCTACAGGAGTGCCAATTTCCCAGACCCTGGGCCTCGGGAGCACCGTTTTAGCTCAGGTGCATGTGCAAACACACAAGCAAACAAACAAACAAACAAAAGAGTAAGACAGAGTAAGAAAGGTAGAGAGGTGTTAGGAAATGTAGAAAGGTACGTTGTTTTATTTTCCTAAAATGATCCAATCATAAGAATTAGCAATTCATGCATTTTTTGGAAACAACACTCTCATTTTACGGGGATCCTGCCGACTATGCCAATAAAGTGTTACGATCCGGTTCAGACCCAGAAAGGCAAAGCAGGCGAAGTCTCTGAGCATAAACCAGAAAGAACTTCGAAGGTTCAAAATATTGCCAGATATGAGATTAAAACCAAACGAGATTAAATGTCGATGCCAAAAAATTGATGTATTTTATTTGACAGTAAAAGTAGGGCCCAGTTTGGGGCCAATCACCCTTGCAGTGCCTAAAGGGGCTCCAGCAGAGCTGGAGGGGGGCTGGGAGCAGCCGGAAGCGGGAGCAGCCAGAGCTGGGAGCACCTGCATCTTGGCCAAGGCAGCTGCCGCCAGGTTTGGTGGTGCCTGAGCAGGGCGGGGACGATGCCAGGGACATCCCGCAGTGACGTCTTCTCTTTTCCGCTGGGCGTGCGCTCGGTCCCAAAGCGCACGCCCATTCTGATCTCAGTCTCACTCCATGTTTAGACACGCTCACAGTCCTGGATTTCATCCCATGCCAGTGGCAGACCCGTGCAGCCCCAGAGCCAATACCAAGGCCAGGCTGAAGGCAAACGCCACATTTAGCCTTCACGCCAATGGTAGCTGTAATGTAAAACCCAGCCCTAACGCCGAGGCCTCTCCTAATTCCAGCCCCTTCCTAAATGCTCAGCCCTAAACCAAATGCAACGGTGTAATAAATGAATTGGTTTCAGGGTGTTGATTTTTACTGTTTGGAGGAGATAGAAAAGAGGGGAGTTGATAGTTGGATACATGGGCATGTTAACGGAGGATATTGCGAGACTGTCTGGGTGTAATATCGGAGTGTGAGCACTAGGTGGAGACGCAATTGGGGATGTGATGACGTGATGGACTAGAAAATGACCTCATGCAGGTGATGTCAACATCTTGGACCGCTTAGCCAATCATTCGACACCCTCGGGAAATGATTGGACAAAAATGCATCTTGATAAAGACCAATAGAACCCCTGGAAGCGAGCCAATCAGAAGAAGAATCCAAAATCCACCAATTGTGAACGGACAGAGGGCATAAGAACGGACCTGGGACTTTATCCGGGGAGCTCCTGCGGAACTTGGGGTCCAAGGTTGCACCCAGTGGGTCACACTGTCCTTTTTGTGTGCTGCTTTACTCTGGCTTGTCGTGCGGAGCCTGGGCTTATCCTGGGTTCTCGCTCTCAGTTGTTAATGAATAAACAAACGAGCTGGCTTTTCTTTTTTAAAAAAAGTCTCAGCTTCGTTTATAACAACGGTGAGCTCGAAGGCCAAAGCCAGCCCCAACTGCAACTCTTAAGATCAAGCCCAACACCAATCCCAGCTGAAGCCCTAAATCCAGCTTTGAGCCCAGCCCCAGCCCATACTCCAATGCCACCTTTAGCTCTAACTCCCAAACTCAGCCCCAACTGCTGCCCTAAGGCCAACCATTCATGGAGTTAAGGCCAGTGCCCCAGGTGCACTCCCTAGCCCAAGGCAGGCTCCAAGCTCAAGGCCACCGTTAGCCCTAAGGGCAGGGCCAGCCCTAAGGCCGGCCTGAGCCGCAATGGCAGCCAAAGGCAGCCCAAGTGGGGCTTCAACGCCGCCCCCTCCCCCAGCCCGCCCTGATGCCGGCCCTGCCTCCCTGCGCTGCGAGCCAGGCGCTGTCCCCGCGTGTCACAGAGGCCGCGGCCTGTGGAGCAATCAGCGGGCTCGGTGCGGTGCTGGCACTGGCCGTCCCCGAGCCCCCTGCCTCTGGGGCAGTGTCGTCGCCCGGAGACGTCGTGGCCGCGCCGCCTGCGCCGCAGAGTTGTCACAAAGGGCAGCGGCGACATTAGGACTTCCTGGCCAGCCGCTATTCCCAGGCATGATGCTTAAGCATGGATCGGCCGCTTCTGATAGCGTGTCTGTCTTGGGCGAGCGTTTTTGTGATGGCTGTGCAGGTGCGTTGGATACAGCTGCAGGACGCTCTGTTTCCACAGAAAATTTGCGGCCAGCACTGCCAGGCATGGTCACAGGATGCCTGCTAGTAGTGGCTCAGCAGCTCTGAGACCGCTCTTTGCAGCGTCCAGCGGGGAGTTAAGGGCAGCGTTGAATCGAATGATAGCAATGCAAAAGGATGCAAAGCACAGCGTGTGAACAGGAGCTTTGGAGCGCTCGGCACACAGGATATTTCAGAGGAGAAATCCCCTGGTGCAGCTGGCCCCAATAAAGAGCGGCCGCTGCTGAATGCCACACTCCAGTGGCGTTTTAAATGTAATTTTTCTATTTTATAGGGTTTCATTTTTGCTAAGCTTTGGTAATGCCCGGGGTGTGATGTCATTGACCCGCTGCCTCTCGACCAAT
The DNA here is from genome assembly GCF_041296385.1 of Aphelocoma coerulescens. Lineage (NCBI taxonomy): Eukaryota > Metazoa > Chordata > Aves > Passeriformes > Corvidae > Aphelocoma > Aphelocoma coerulescens. The sequence goes on from NW_027183592.1 coordinate 17,926, forward strand.
CAGATCGCTCCGCTACGTTCTGGCCCCGCCCCTCATTGTTTCCTCACAATGAGGAACCTTGGCGCTCGATTCCCATTGGCTGCCGCCCGGGGGGGCGGGGCTTAGGCTGCCTATATAAGGCGGCGGCGGTGGCGGGGCTTCACTTGCAGTCCCGGCGTGGAGGCGGCAGCAGCGGAGCGGAGCGGGCGGAGAGGAGCGGAAGCCCCGAGGCCGGAGCTCTGGGAGCGGCCCGGCCCTCAGCGCCGCGGCCCTGGAGCCCCGGGCCGGGGCGGGTGGGAGGGGGTGGCTGGGAGGGAGATGGGATGGTTCGCTGCGCCGCTTCTCGCCGCCAATGCGCCTTTTCTCTCTGCCACTTTTCTCAGGTACCTGCGCCGGCCCCTCCAGATGGCAGTGGGAGCGCCAGCAACCCCGGCTCGGCAAAGGCAGGGACGGGCAACTACTGCGGCAACGAGGGACCGCACCCCAGCTCGGCAAAGGCAGGGACGGGCAACTACCGGGGCAACGAGGGACAGCAACCCCGGCTCGGCAAAGGCAGGGCCCCAGCAGCGCCGGGGCAACGAGGGACAAAATCGGAAGAGTTCGGACACCACCCGAAGCCCACCAAAGGTAAAATCAGGTAATACCAGGTAATACCAGGTAAAACACGGTAATACCAGGTAAAACACGGTAATACCAGGTAAAACACGGTAATACCAGCTAATACCATCTAATATTATCTAATACAGGTAAAACACGGTAAAATCAGGTAATACCAGGTAAAATCAGCTAATGCCAGGTAAAACACGGTAAAACAAAATAAAATTGGCAAAAATCACATCAAATGCCTTGAGTGATCTTTGCTCTCCCAGCGAGTGGCTTGCGATGCAAACAAATCCCAAAGCCCCCGCCTTCCCCGTGGGAGAGGAGGCCGGAGCCCCCCCGGCCTCAGCTGGGGTGAGGAGCACGCATGGCCCGGGGCTGTCTCCGTCCCTCTGCATCCTGGGGGGTCCTGTGGTGTCTTCAGGCCTCTCCTGTCGGGGAACGATCGGGACTGGGGGGATCTCTGTCCAAGTCATGGCGGGAGATACTCGGGGCAGTCACCCCAGGGCTGAGAGGGACGGAGCCCCCCTGGCCCCAGCCCCCACACGCATTTCCCAGGGCGAGAGGGACCAGGATGTGCAGTTGGCGGAAAGGCTGCTCGGCCGCGGTGCTCTCTTGCGCGCCCGGTGCTGCGGCCACGCCTCCCGCTGCCTCTCCCGGCGCCCTCTCCTCGCTGCCGGCCTCAGTGGGCGGCGCCCGCCGTGTTCCCACCGTCATCCTTGCATTATTCTCCTTTTTAAAGGAGCCTCCAAGGCTTTAGCACATTAATAGCTGTCTCATTTCCTGTGGGAGCCACTTCGATTCTAATTTTACCAGCCTGCTTCAACCTTTCCAAGCCCAGGGCAGTCCCCTCGGAGCCGTCTAGTCTGTGGCTCTTACACCATGTGCTTAAGGGTGTTAAAGCCTGTTGGTCGTATTTTATGCCTTTTTTTGTTAAAAAGCAAGTCCATACCTGTAGTACGGGGTCTTTTGGTGCTGAAACTCTGCGCCCATGCTGGCAATGTCTCCCAATTACAAAAAAGGAAAAAGAAAAAAAAAAAAAAAGAGAAGGGAAGGTCCGTCTGAGCAGCAGCTCACTGTGCTACCTTTAGTGCCGCCGAGATGGGGTGGGGGGAGCGAAGCAGTTGGAAGCGTCTTATCTGCCTCCTCTGATCTTGGGAGCAGTTTGGCTGCAAGGCGGCCGCCCGTCCTCCGAGTTGCAGGCGCGGTGCCCGGTCGCTGCAGCCGAGCCTTGGCCCACTCCCGGTGCTCTCAGCACGGCACGCAGCAGCAGGGGAGGGGTTCCACAACTCACTCGTGGTTCCGCTCCAGGGCTGCAGGTTCGGGGGGTTCTCCTCAGGCGGGCGGCGTCGGCTCCAGGAGGCCTCAGAGTGTCTCGCAGCAGGCAGTGGTGGTGGTGGTGGGGGGGGGGGAGAGGGAAGGGTCAGCCTTCTTCGGTGGTGGTGATTTGAATACAGCATACAGAGGGGGAGAAGGAAAGGAGTAAGTGTTGTATCATGCATTTAACCCGGCCAATACCAACGATTAGCAATGCAATTCCAGTAGCAATTGTTATTCCAAGTTGTGCTAACCATTTTCCCCACCCTGTGAGCCCAAAATACTTTAGGATGGTAGTGACCCATGAACTATCAAATACTTCTCGCGGTTGCATTGCATGAAACAAATTTCTAGTATGATTACTTATTTCTCTCATCTTAGCTCATGCCTCCTCAGCGGAGCTAGAGGCATTATGAATTGTAATACAACCCTCAGTTTCTGTTCTATTGAACATCCCACAAACTCCTTGTTCTTTTAACAATACCATATCTAAAGCTAATCTATTTTGCAGGGTCATTTTAGTATTTTGCTGGACTTGGGTGTATAATTCTCCAAATGCATCTTGTGTCCAATTGCTTCATATACTTAATTGCCAGGTAATATCTTCTAATACGAACTGGTGTCTTTTAAAGGTAACATAGGGAGTAAAGAAATTTTCCAGAAATAGAGATACTTTTTGTCCAGTGGTATAGTAATCTGGAATGTCAACTCCTTGAATTGCCCATTCTGCTCTTTGTGTTGCCTTTGAAGAGGGAACACTACGACAGTGACGTTCTTTAGACACTTTGGTGAAAGTAAAAATACGTCTGGGGCAAAGGGAGGGAATTCCAATTCCACACCTAAGTCCAGCATGTTGTTCTAATGACAAATGTGAATAAAATACCTCATCAGAGCATCCCCAAGCCATTCCAAGAGGGGCTATATATTTTGCAGTTTTCCACTTAGTTGCATCTGCAAAATCAAGGATGGTGATTTCTGGCTTAGTATTGATTGGAGTCCCACGGACTGGGTAGTGGGTAAAAGGAACTCCACATGGGTTGAGAAGGTATTTGTAGGAGGAGTTACAGGACTCATCTTGATTTCTCCAGCCTTTTGAGAGGTATCCCCAACAAGTACACACATCAGTTCCTAATGTTCGAATTCTAAGTGAAAACCATGTTTCTGGAGGATCTCCTGGTCCTTCTTTGCATGTTATCACCTTTGAGCAATTGACTAGAGGACTATCTTCTTTTGTAGTCTTTTTTAGTCTCTAAATTTACCTTTAAGAACTGTTTGTACAGACCATGCCCACATTAAATGTTGTCAGTCGATTGGGGTTCTATTCGTTATGTTCGGAAGTTGACCACAGCAGGAAGGGTTAAAAACTGTGCTATATTTGCCTTCATCTACATCTGGTGTGTAGAGTGGGTCAAACCGTGGATCCCATGGGTAAACAAGGCAGGGCTGTTTAGCATTATATTCCTCAAAGGTTATTGTCTCAGGGCTGAATTTACTTTTATCTAATTTGATGGCTGGGTGAGGGGATTCAATTTGAGATAAGATGGTTCTATTTACCTTTGGACGCCTAGTTCTACAATATTTCTGGTGCAACTGTCCTTCATGAGGTGCATCAGAAGGTGGGTCATATGTTTGGTAAAGGTTATGTACTATAGGGGTACCTCTGCACTCAACTTGGGCTCCATTTTTCTTACTTGTCCACTGTTCAGGTAGAGGCAATGGAGCTGCCACACTAGTCATATTGAGGACAAAAGATAAATTCAAGGGTACTATGTAAGATGGCAATCCTGGTTCAGCAGAATCAGGTAATGTTACACATACACCTTGATCAGTAGGATTCCATATTTTTGCAAACCCTTTTCCTAATTTCCAGGCAAGCTTCCTTTGATCTAGCTCTGCTAGCTAGCTCTGCTGAGCACATGCACAAGGTAAATAAGCATAAAAATAGAGCTAACATGTTACAATCAGAATTACCAGTAAACCGAAGCATAGTTCGTATCTGAGGTTTTTCATGCACAGTCCTGAATATTTTTTTCTCCTGTTGTTCAGTTACCTGTGAAAGACAAGAAAAAGTCTGTCCAGCCCCTTTCAGGGCTAATATTAAAATGTAGGAATAAGCCAGCGAGAGCTTATTTTGTGTTCTTTGCCATAAGCATCGTTTGCTTTCCAGGTATGCATGTTCAAAGGAGTAGTGAGTACCATGGGTACAGCTCCTGCGGTAGGCAGTTCCACCCATACAGGCTGTCCTGGGAAGCGTGCGGGTTTTTGATTACCTGTAGGTTTAGATGTTGCTGGTATCAAGGAGGGAGGCTGCAGATAAAAAGCTGTGAGTCTGGGACATCCATTTACTCCCCATTGCTCGTGTACTGTTTTCACAGCATCCCATAGTCGTTCAGTCCAATTAGAATGTTGAGGTTTCAGAAATCGCTTAAGCAGGCCATTTGTTCTCTCGACGATGCCATTTGCTTGTGGATAATGGGGTGTGTGAAATATCCACTGGATCCCTTCTTCTTTGGCCCATTTTTGGACGATGGTCGCTGTGAAATGTGCCCCGTTGTCGGATTGGATAGGTACAGGTTTTGGAAAGAAACTGAACCACATTTTAAGGGCTTCTAATGTGTTTGCACTAGTTGCCCGAGAGAAGGCTCCTGCTTGGACTAGTCCTGACCTGACTTCTACCGACACGTGTTGTTTGCCCTCAGACTTTCCAAAAGGTCCAATATCATCTACTTGCCATGTGTCCCACAGTCCCTTTCCTGTCTCTGATATGTGAGGGGGGTTGTTCTAAAGGGTGACGCTCTGATCGGGTCCGGCACTGCTCGCATGAAGATCTGCAGGTACGGCACATTTCCCGAGTCCCCGGCCATCCTCTGCTTGCTGCTTCCTTGTATAGGTCTTGTGCCCCGGTGTGCTGTCGCTTTAAGTGCAACCATTCTAATAATGGATCCCAGTTTTCTCTTGGAGGTTTTCTACTTAGTGGGGCTAATCTGGCCCTCTCATCTACTTTGTGATTCCAGTGGCTAGTTGGGGTTTCCTTTTCTTGATGAGAGGCTACCCAGCCAACTAAAAAATTCCCCTTTTTTGCTACAGCAAGAATTTCTTGCCATTTTTCCTTTTGCCAAGCAGGGACCCTGTTTACTTCCCAGTCCTTTTTGTCCCAGAAGGGGAGCCATTCAGTACACCCTTTGAACACAGCAAAAGAATCAGTGTAAACATATACAGAGTCTGAGGTTTCAGATGCATGGTTAAATACACTCCAGACTGCTGCCAGTTCTCCCACTTGTGCACTACCTTCCCCTTCTGTTACAATTTGCTTGCCTGTATTTATTTGTAAGGCTACAGCACCACATTTCCAAACCTTACCTTCTCGCTTTGCTGATGCATCCGTAAACCACACATTCTGCAATCGTTCTGAGTACGGGGGAGCAACTTGGATCATAGAAGGTGAAAAGTCAGTGGTGCTATTTAGGGTTACCTCATCTTGTAGAGGAAGATTTTTGCGAGCTCCTTCTGTTACTTGAAAAATGGTGCAATAATGTTCCATTTGAGCATACCGTTTGCAAACAGAGGCACGTTGGGCCACCCCGTCAGGGGGTGGGATTCCTGCCAAAACTGACTTGATGACTTGAAAAGGTTCCCTTAAAATCAGGGGTTGTTTGTGGGTAGTTTTCTCTGCTTCCTGAAAAGCAGTGCTGACCACGAATAAACTTTTTTCCCAGGTAGAATATCGTTTTTCTGCATCTTTAAAACTGCGTGAGTAAAAGCCTATGGGTCTGGTAGGACCATCGGGTCCTTTCTGCCATAAATGTGTAGACAGTCCAGAGCTTGCAAATCGCCATTCCATGTGTACTGGATCAGTGGGATGTATAGGACCTAGGGATTGGTATGTGTTAGCTTCAAAAATTAGGAGTTGTAGGGCCTCATCGTGCAAGGGAGTCCAATCCCACTTTGCTTTTTTTCCTAGCAAATCATACAGGGGCCTTGCAATTATTGAAAAGTCAGGAATGTGTTTCCTCCAAAAAATTAGCAGGCCTAAAGCATGCTGCAGGTCTTTTTTAGTCTCTGGGGTTTCAATTTGGTCTAGGTGGCTGAGGGTGTCTGGGGCAATACACACCATTCCTCCTTTCCACCAGATTCCCAAGAATTTTACTTCTAGGGAAGGGAGTTGTACTTTTTCAGGAGGAATACGTAAGCCCGGGGATTCTAGATGTTTAATGATGTTTGTTTGTGTTGTTTGTACAGGTGTAATCTCATCTCCTGCCACCAAAATGCCATCAATGTATTGGTATACTCTTACTCCTGGTGCAGGAGGAATGAGTGACAATTCTTGTGCTAGTGCATGATGTGCTAGAGTGGGTGAGTGTTTGAATCCTTGTGGGAGGCGAGTGAAAGTATATTGCTGGCCCTCCCCCGTGAAAGCAAAACGCTCCTGATCTTGTTCCTGCGAGGGGACCATAAAAAACATGTCCTTGACATCAATAGTGGCCATAATTTGATGAGCTTGTTCTTGTCTAGTAGCTCTCAGCTCAGCAATGTTTGGGACTGCAGCAGTGAGAGGCCCTGTATTTTGAGTTAAGCCGCCGATAGTCTCCTGTCAGTCTCCAGTTGCCATTAGGCTTGCGGACTGGCCACACAGGAGCATTGTAAGGGGAATGTGTTGCAATCACTATTCCTTTTTCTTTCAAATGTGCAATAATTGGTGTGATTCCTTCTCTGGCTCCTAAAGGCAAGGGGTAAGGTTTGACATTGGTTACTAGGGAGGGGGGAAGAGCAGGAGCAGAACTTAACAAACACAAATGGGAGGTTTCCTGCCCCAAAGTCCCTATTTTTCCTTCTTCATTGGTCCAAGGCCTTCCCTTTAGGAGGTCCAGACCCAGTGAATTTGTAGGAAATTCACCTGTAATCATTAGGGTGTCAACTGCTTTCTCTTCTGCCGGTAACCAGCGTCTTACCTTTGCTGTCATCTGGGCTTGGCTATTCTCAAAAACATCTGTGACACGTATACTCTTACGTGAGGGAGTGATTCCACGTGAGGAGGCATCTTCAATTTTAAGGGCAGACACCTGAGCACCAGTATCTACTAAAAAAGTTACCGGGGCTTTGTGGGGACCAGTAGGACAGGTTATTAACGGGTCTCCTCTGGAATTGTTAGAAAGGCGCCTGATGTGAATCCACCCTTCGCCCCCTGGCTTACCTTCTGCAAAGATAAGGGTTTTCTGTCACCTTCCCTTTCTTGTGGTTCCTCCAGGGGAGGGGCTGTAGCAGGGACAGCTTTTAATGGTTCCTCTTTTGCTGGCCACTCTTGGATGAATAGTTCTAATTTATTAGTGGGCTGGCCATCCATTAGGGTCCTTGGGACTCCCTTTTGTAAGCCCGCAATCCACAAGGCATTTCTTTTCTCCTTGCGTTCTTCCCCTGTATTTGTTTGTCTACCCAGCCCAGGGGAGAACCTTACCTTTTGGAGTTTTGCTGGGGACAGGGTTTTGCACTCTGTGCGCCGAATTGATCTAGAATCAGTTGTATTTGAAGGAATTGGGCCATATTTTCTCCCGTAATTAATTAATTCTTGTGCCACCTTCCCCCCCAGGTCCAAACCTTCCCTTTTGCCCGCGTAAGACTGAGGGAAATAGCTGCTGCCTCCAAGGTGGCTACAGCTCTTTCTGCAATTGGGAGACTTTCTATTTGTCCTTTTAGCTGCATGCCTATGGGTTTCACAGCTTCAGGGAGGCCTCTGATAAGAGGTATCATTCTCTCAGGATCCACAGGCACCATCACTGGAGATTCACCTCGTGGTGTTAATTTCCTATCATGCATCATTTGTAAACGAGCCGCTTTCTGTACACTTTCTACAGTCTGATTGACATTCCTTACTATAGCCAGGGGATCTTCTCTTTCTGAAGGACTGAGTCTGCCAGCCCAATCAGCAGCTCTCTGGGGAGGGACCAAGGAGCACGGTTATCTCCTGTGGTAAGGAAGACTCCTGCCCCTCCAGTACCCTTCTGCCTCTTTTTCTGAGAACAGAATTTGGTCAGCTCGTGTGAGAGAGAGTCTCCAAACACATTCAGTTTCAGATTCTTTGGGACTTTGGCTATACCCTTCCTTTAGTTTGGCCAATTCAGTAGCTGTAGATGGGATTTCTTTTGTGGTTATGTCAGGTGTGTCGTCGTCTGAAGCCTCATGGGTGTATTCTGTTTTAATGAAGGGACGGAGCGAGGCTGAGGGCTTTTCTGAGTGATTACGCAAGGATTCTAAGTCCGAGAGGGGGTACGCTTCTTTAGATAGTTCCAGCTCTGACTCCTTTTTTCCCTCATTTGCTGATCTTGCAAACAGCTCCTCTCGGAGCACACAGACAGTAGCCTTTTCATTCCTTATCTCTTCCTGGAGGAGGTGGGTGTTAGCTCCAGCTGAAATTGCAATGCTTTAACCAAATGCTGTAATGAAGCAGTAACTTCCGTATCAGCTTTCTGCTGGTGCTCTCTGTGTCCTACTGCAGCTAGCACAGCAGCAGCTAAGACAGAACATACCACTGGTTGCGCTTTACCTTTTTTGAGTCTCGCTCCTGTGCGCAGGACAGAGACTCGATCAACGAGTGCTTGGATATTATACCAATAGTTTTGTGCCCAGTCCGTCCCTGGAGGAGATGGCCTGGCACCAAATTCATCCAACAAAGTAAACAAAGCTTGTGTATGATGTCCCATGTTACTTACAAATGTCGGAGTGATCATTCCTAGAGGATGCCCAGCGTAAAGTAAATTTACAAAAGTCTCACCCCTGCACTCTGGGAAGGTTCCTCTTCTGCCAAACCAAAGAAAGTTACAAACACTGGAGTAGTCTCTCTTGAGGGACACCCCTTACAAAATGGTTTCTGAGGTCCTACTCCTTACACCTCGAGAGCACCTAGTGTTTACCAAAGTTACAAGTCTCAAAATTACTTTCCAAACTCCCAGGTCTTTTACCTACAGGAGTGCCAATTTCCCAGACCCTGGGCCTCGGGAGCACCGTTTTAGCTCAGGTGCATGTGCAAACACACAAGCAAACAAACAAACAAACAAAAGAGTAAGACAGAGTAAGAAAGGTAGAGAGGTGTTAGGAAATGTAGAAAGGTACGTTGTTTTATTTTCCTAAAATGATCCAATCATAAGAATTAGCAATTCATGCATTTTTTGGAAACAACACTCTCATTTTACGGGGATCCTGCCGACTATGCCAATAAAGTGTTACGATCCGGTTCAGACCCAGAAAGGCAAAGCAGGCGAAGTCTCTGAGCATAAACCAGAAAGAACTTCGAAGGTTCAAAATATTGCCAGATATGAGATTAAAACCAAACGAGATTAAATGTCGATGCCAAAAAATTGATGTATTTTATTTGACAGTAAAAGTAGGGCCCAGTTTGGGGCCAATCACCCTTGCAGTGCCTAAAGGGGCTCCAGCAGAGCTGGAGGGGGGCTGGGAGCAGCCGGAAGCGGGAGCAGCCAGAGCTGGGAGCACCTGCATCTTGGCCAAGGCAGCTGCCGCCAGGTTTGGTGGTGCCTGAGCAGGGCGGGGACGATGCCAGGGACATCCCGCAGTGACGTCTTCTCTTTTCCGCTGGGCGTGCGCTCGGTCCCAAAGCGCACGCCCATTCTGATCTCAGTCTCACTCCATGTTTAGACACGCTCACAGTCCTGGATTTCATCCCATGCCAGTGGCAGACCCGTGCAGCCCCAGAGCCAATACCAAGGCCAGGCTGAAGGCAAACGCCACATTTAGCCTTCACGCCAATGGTAGCTGTAATGTAAAACCCAGCCCTAACGCCGAGGCCTCTCCTAATTCCAGCCCCTTGCTAAATGCTCAGCCCTAAACCAAATGCAACGGTGTAATAAATGAATTGGTTTCAGGGTGTTGATTTTTACTGTTTGGAGGAGATAGAAAAGAGGGGAGTTGATAGTTGGATAAATGGGCATGTTAACGGAGGATATTGCGAGACTGTCTGGGTGTAATATCGGAGTGTGAGCACTAGGTGGAGACGCAATTGGGGATGTGATGACGTGATGGACTAGAAAATGACCTCATGCAGGTGATGTCAACATCTTGGACCGCTTAGCCAATCATTCGACACCCTCGGGAAATGATTGGACAAAAATGCATCTTGATAAAGACCAATAGAACCCCTGGAAGCGAGCCAATCAGAAGAAGAATCCAAAATCCACCAATTGTGAACGGACAGAGGGCATAAGAACGGACCTGGGACTTTATCCGGGGAGCTCCTGCGGAACTTGGGGTCCAAGGTTGCACCCAGTGGGTCACACTGTCCTTTTTGTGTGCTGCTTTACTCTGGCTTGTCGTGCGGAGCCTGGGCTTATCCTGGGTTCTCGCTCTCAGTTGTTAATGAATAAACAAACGAGCTGGCTTTTCTTTTTTAAAAAAAGTCTCAGCTTCGTTTATAACAACGGTGAGCTCGAAGGCCAAAGCCAGCCCCAACTGCAACTCTTAAGATCAAGCCCAACACCAATCCCAGCTGAAGCCCTAAATCCAGCTTTGAGCCCAGCCCCAGCCCATACTCCAATGCCGCCTTTAGCTCTAACTCCCAAACTCAGCCCCAACTGCTGCCCTAAGGCCAACCATTCATGGAGTTAAGGCCAGTGCCCCAGGTGCACTCCCTAGCCCAAGGCAGGCTCCAAGCTCAAGGCCACCGTTAGCCCTAAGGGCAGGGCCAGCCCTAAGGCCGGCCTGAGCCGCAATGGCAGCCAAAGGCAGCCCAAGTGGGGCTTCAACGCCGCCCCCTCCCCCAGCCCGCCCTGATGCCGGCCCTGCCTCCCTGCGCTGCGAGCCAGGCGCTGTCCCCGCGTGTCACAGAGGCCGCGGCCTGTGGAGCAATCAGCGGGCTCGGTGCGGTGCTGGCACTGGCCGTCCCCGAGCCCCCTGCCTCTGGGGCAGTGTCGTCGCCCGGAGACGTCGTGGCCCCGCCGCCTGCGCCGCAGAGTTGTCACAAAGGGCAGCGGCGACATTAGGACTTCCTGGCCAGCCGCTATTCCCAGGCATGATGCTTAAGCATGGATCGGCCGCTTCTGATAGCGTGTCTGTCTTGGGCGAGCGTTTTTGTGATGGCTGTGCAGGCGCGTTGGATACAGCTGCAGGACGCTCTGTTTCCACAGAAAATTTGCGGCCAGCACTGCCAGGCATGGTCACAGGATGCCTGCTAGTAGTGGCTCAGCAGCTCTGAGACCGCTCTTTGCAGCGTCCAGCGGGGAGTTAAGGGCAGCGTTGAATCGAATGATAGCAATGCAAAAGGATGCAAAGCACAGCGTGTGAACAGGAGCTTTGGAGCGCTCGGCACACAGGATATTTCAGAGGAGAAATCCCCTGGTGCAGCTGGCCCCAATAAAGAGCGGCCGCTGCTGAATGCCACACTCCAGTGGCGTTTTAAATGTAATTTTTCTATTTTATAGGGTTTCATTTTTGCTAAGCTTTGGTAATGCCCGGGGTGTGATGTCATTGACCCGCTGCCTCTCGACCAATCAGATCGCTCCGCTACGTTCTGGCCCCGCCCCTCATTGTTTCCTCACAATGAGGAACCTTGGCGCTCGATTCCCATTGGCTGCCGCCCGGGGGGGCGGGGCTTAGGCTGCCTATATAAGGCGGCGGCGGTGGCGGGGCTTCACTTGCAGTCCCGGCGTGGAGGCGGCAGCAGCGGAGCGGAGCGGGCGGAGAGGAGCGGAAGCCCCGAGGCCGGAGCTCTGGGAGCGGCCCGGCCCTCAGCGCCGCGGCCCTGGAGCCCCAGGCCGGGGCGGGTGGGAGGGGGTGGCTGGGAGGGAGATGGGATGGTTCGCTGCGCCGCTTCTCGCCGCCAATGCGCCTTTTCTCTCTGCCACTTTTCTCAGGTACCTGCGCCGGCCCCTCCAGATGGCAGTGGGAGCGCCAGCAACCCCGGCTCGGCAAAGGCAGGGACGGGCAACTACCGCGGCAACGAGGGACCGCACCCCAGCTCGGCAAAGGCAGGGACGGGCAACTACCGGGGCAACGAGGGACAGCAACCCCGGCTCGGCAAAGGCAGGGCCCCAGCAGCGCCGGGGCAACGAGGGACAAAATCGGAAGAGTTCGGACACCACCCGAAGCCCACCAAAGGTAAAATCAGGTAATACCAGGTAATACCAGGTAAAACACGGTAATACCAGGTAAAACACGGTAATACCAGCTAATACCATCTAATATTATCTAATACAGGTAAAACACGGTAAAATCAGGTAATACCAGGTAAAATCAGCTAATGCCAGGTAAAACACGGTAAAACAAAATAAAATTGGCAAAAATCACATCAAATGCCTTGAGTGATCTTTGCTCTCCCAGCGAGTGGCTTGCGATGCAAACAAATCCCAAAGCCCCCGCCTTCCCCGTGGGAGAGGAGGCCGGAGCCCCCCCGGCCTCAGCTGGGGTGAGGAGCACGCATGGCCCGGGGCTGTCTCCGTCCCTCTGCATCCTGGGGGGTCCTGTGGTGTCTTCAGGCCTCTCCTGTCGGGGAACGATCGGGACTGGGGGGATCTCTGTCCAAGTCATGGCGGGAGATACTCGGGGCAGTCACCCCAGGGCTGAGAGGGACGGAGCCCCCCTGGCCCCAGCCCCCACACGCATTTCCCAGGGCGAGAGGGACCAGGATGTGCAGTTGGCGGAAAGGCTGCTCGGCCGCGGTGCTCTCTTGCGCGCCCGGTGCTGCGGCCACGCCTCCCGCTGCCTCTCCCGGCGCCCTCTCCTCGCTGCCGGCCTCAGTGGGCGGCGCCCGCCGTGTTCCCACCGTCATCCTTGCATTATTCTCCTTTTTAAAGGAGCCTCCAAGGCTTTAGCACATTAATAGCTGTCTCATCTCCTGTGGGAGCCACTTCGATTCTAATTTTACCAGCCTGCTTCAACCTTTCCAAGCCCAGGGCAGTCCCCTCGGAGCCGTCTAGTCTGTGGCTCTTACACCATGTGCTTAAGGGTGTTAAAGCCTGTTGGTCGTATTTTATGCCTTTTTTTGTTAAAAAGCAAGTCCATACCTGTAGTACGGGGTCTTTTGGTGCTGAAACTCTGCGCCCATGCTGGCAATGTCTCCCAATTACAAAAAAGGAAAAAGAAAAAAAAAAAAAAAGAGAAGGGAAGGTCCGTCTGAGCAGCAGCTCACTGTGCTACCTTTAGTGCCGCCGAGATGGGGTGGGGGGAGCGAAGCAGTTGGAAGCGTCTTATCTGCCTCCTCTGATCTTGGGAGCAGTTTGGCTGCAAGGCGGCCGCCCGTCCTCCGAGTTGCAGGCGCGGTGCCCGGTCGCTGCAGCCGAGCCTTGGCCCACTCCCGGTGCTCTCAGCACGGCACGCAGCAGCAGGGGAGGGGTTCCACAACTCACTCGTGGTTCCGCTCCAGGGCTGCAGGTTCGGGGGGTTCTCCTCAGGCGGGCGGCGTCGGCTCCAGGAGGCCTCAGAGTGTCTCGCAGCAGGCAGTGGTGGTGGTGGTGGGGGGGGGGGAGAGGGAAGGGTCAGCCTTCTTCGGTGGTGGTGATTTGAATACAGCATACAGAGGGGGAGAAGGAAAGGAGTAAGTGTTGTATCATGCATTTAACCCGGCCAATACCAACGATTAGCAATGCAATTCCAGTAGCAATTGTTATTCCAAGTTGTGCTAACCATTTTCCCCACCCTGTGAGCCCAAAATACTTTAGGATGGTAGTGACCCATGAACTATCAAATACTTCTCGCGGTTGCATTGCATGAAACAAATTTCTAGTATGATTACTTATTTCTCTCATCTTAGCTCATGCCTCCTCAGCGGAGCTAGAGGCATTATGAATTGTAATACAACCCTCAGTTTCTGTTCTATTGAACATCCCACAAACTCCTTGTTCTTTTAACAATACCATATCTAAAGCTAATCTATTTTGCAGGGTCATTTTAGTATTTTGCTGGACTTGGGTGTATAATTCTCCAAATGCATCTTGTGTCCAATTGCTTCATATACTTAATTGCCAGGTAATATCTTCTAATACGAACTGGTGTCTTTTAAAGGTAACATAGGGAGTAAAGAAATTTTCCAGAAATAGAGATACTTTTTGTCCAGTGGTATAGTAATCTGGAATGTCAACTCCTTGAATTGCCCATTCTGCTCTTTGTGTTGCCTTTGAAGAGGGAACACTACGACAGTGACGTTCTTTAGACACTTTGGTGAAAGTAAAAATACGTCTGGGGCAAAGGGAGGGAATTCCAATTCCACACCTAAGTCCAGCATGTTGTTCTAATGACAAATGTGAATAAAATACCTCATCAGAGCATCCCCAAGCCATTCCAAGAGGGGCTATATATTTTGCAGTTTTCCACTTAGTTGCATCTGCAAAATCAAGGATGGTGATTTCTGGCTTAGTATTGATTGGAGTCCCACGGACTGGGTAGTGGGTAAAAGGAACTCCACATGGGTTGAGAAGGTATTTGTAGGAGGAGTTACAGGACTCATCTTGATTTCTCCAGCCTTTTGAGAGGTATCCCCAACAAGTACACACATCAGTTCCTAATGTTCGAATTCTAAGTGAAAACCATGTTTCTGGAGGATCTCCTGGTCCTTCTTTGCATGTTATCACCTTTGAGCAATTGACTAGAGGACTATCTTCTTTTGTAGTCTTTTTTAGTCTCTAAATTTACCTTTAAGAACTGTTTGTACAGACCATGCCCACATTAAATGTTGTCAGTCGATTGGGGTTCTATTCGTTATGTTCGGAAGTTGACCACAGCAGGAAGGGTTAAAAACTGTGCTATATTTGCCTTCATCTACATCTGGTGTGTAGAGTGGGTCAAACCGTGGATCCCATGGGTAAACAAGGCAGGGCTGTTTAGCATTATATTCCTCAAAGGTTATTGTCTCAGGGCTGAATTTACTTTTATCTAATTTGATGGCTGGGTGAGGGGATTCAATTTGAGATAAGATGGTTCTATTTACCTTTGGACGCCTAGTTCTACAATATTTCTGGTGCAACTGTCCTTCATGAGGTGCATCAGAAGGTGGGTCATATGTTTGGTAAAGGTTATGTACTATAGGGGTACCTCTGCACTCAACTTGGGCTCCATTTTTCTTACTTGTCCACTGTTCAGGTAGAGGCAATGGAGCTGCCACACTAGTCATATTGAGGACAAAAGATAAATTCAAGGGTACTATGTAAGATGGCAATCCTGGTTCAGCAGAATCAGGTAATGTTACACATACACCTTGATCAGTAGGATTCCATATTTTTGCAAACCCTTTTCCTAATTTCCAGGCAAGCTTCCTTTGATCTAGCTCTGCTAGCTAGCTCTGCTGAGCACATGCACAAGGTAAATAAGCATAAAAATAGAGCTAACATGTTACAATCCCAATTACCAGTAAACCGAAGCATAGTTCGTATCTGAGGTTTTTCATGCACAGTCCTGAATATTTTTTTCTCCTGTTGTTCAGTTACCTGTGAAAGACAAGAAAAAGTCTGTCCAGCCCCTTTCAGGGCTAATATTAAAATGTAGGAATAAGCCAGCGAGAGCTTATTTTGTGTTCTTTGCCATAAGCATCGTTTGCTTTCCAGGTATGCATGTTCAAAGGAGTAGTGAGTACCATGGGTACAGCTCCTGCGGTAGGCAGTTCCACCCATACAGGCTGTCCTGGGAAGCGTGCGGGTTTTTGATTACCTGTAGGTTTAGATGTTGCTGGTATCAAGGAGGGAGGCTGCAGATAAAAAGCTGTGAGTCTGGGACATCCATTTACTCCCCATTGCTCATGTACTGTTTTCACAGCATCCCATAGTCGTTCAGTCCAATTAGAATGTTGAGGTTTCAGAAATCGCTTAAGCAGGCCATTTGTTCTCTCGACGATGCCATTTGCTTGTGGATAATGGGGTGTGTGAAATATCCACTGGATCCCTTCTTCTTTGGCCCATTTTTGGACGATGGTCGCTGTGAAATGTGCCCCGTTGTCGGATTGGATAGGTACAGGTTTTGGAAAGAAACTGAACCACATTTTAAGGGCTTCTAATGTGTTTGCACTAGTTGCCCGAGAGAAGGCTCCTGCTTGGACTAGTCCTGACCTGACTTCTACCGACACGTGTTGTTTGCCCTCAGACTTTCCAAAAGGTCCAATATCATCTACTTGCCATGTGTCCCACAGTCCCTTTCCTGTCTCTGATATGTGAGGGGGGTTGTTCTAAAGGGTGACGCTCTGATCGGGTCCGGCACTGCTCGCATGAAGATCTGCAGGTACGGCACATTTCCCGAGTCCCCGGCCATCCTCTGCTTGCTGCTTCCTTGTATAGGTCTTGTGCCCCGGTGTGCTGTCGCTTTAAGTGCAACCATTCTAATAATGGATCCCAGTTTTCTCTTGGAGGTTTTCTACTTAGTGGGGCTAATCTGGCCCTCTCATCTACTTTGTGATTCCAGTGGCTAGTTGGGGTTTCCTTTTCTTGATGAGAGGCTACCCAGCCAACTAAAAAATTCCCCTTTTTTGCTACAGCAAGAATTTCTTGCCATTTTTCCTTTTGCCAAGCAGGGACCCTGTTTACTTCCCAGTCCTTTTTGTCCCAGAAGGGGAGCCATTCAGTACACCCTTTGAACACAGCAAAAGAATCAGTGTAAACATATACAGAGTCTGAGGTTTCAGATGCATGGTTAAATACACTCCAGACTGCTGCCAGTTCTCCCACTTGTGCACTACCTTCCCCTTCTGTTACAATTTGCTTGCCTGTATTTATTTGTAAGGCTACAGCACCACATTTCCAAACCTTACCTTCTCGCTTTGCTGATGCATCCGTAAACCACACATTCTGCAATCGTTCTGAGTACGGGGGAGCAACTTGGATCATAGAAGGTGAAAAGTCAGTGGTGCTATTTAGGGTTACCTCATCTTGTAGAGGAAGATTTTTGCGAGCTCCTTCTGTTACTTGAAAAATGGTGCAATAATGTTCCATTTGAGCATACCGTTTGCAAACAGAGGCACGTTGGGCCACCCCGTCAGGGGGTGGGATTCCTGCCAAAACTGACTTGATGACTTGAAAAGGTTCCCTTAAAATCAGGGGTTGTTTGTGGGTAGTTTTCTCTGCTTCCTGAAAAGCAGTGCTGACCACGAATAAACTTTTTTCCCAGGTAGAATATCGTTTTTCTGCATCTTTAAAACTGCGTGAGTAAAAGCCTATGGGTCTGGTAGGACCATCGGGTCCTTTCTGCCATAAATGTGTAGACAGTCCAGAGCTTGCAAATCGCCATTCCATGTGTACTGGATCAGTGGGATGTATAGGACCTAGGGATTGGTATGTGTTAGCTTCAAAAATTAGGAGTTGTAGGGCCTCATCGTGCAAGGGAGTCCAATCCCACTTTGCTTTTTTTCCTAGCAAATCATACAGGGGCCTTGCAATTATTGAAAAGTCAGGAATGTGTTTCCTCCAAAAAATTAGCAGGCCTAAAGCATGCTGCAGGTCTTTTTTAGTCTCTGGGGTTTCAATTTGGTCTAGGTGGCTGAGGGTGTCTGGGGCAATACACACCATTCCTCCTTTCCACCAGATTCCCAAGAATTTTACTTCTAGGGAAGGGAGTTGTACTTTTTCAGGAGGAATACGTAAGCCCGGGGATTCTAGATGTTTAATGATGTTTGTTTGTGTTGTTTGTACAGGTGTAATCTCATCTCCTGCCACCAAAATGCCATCAATGTATTGGTATACTCTTACTCCTGGTGCAGGAGGAATGAGTGACAATTCTTGTGCTAGTGCATGATGTGCTAGAGTGGGTGAGTGTTTGAATCCTTGTGGGAGGCGAGTGAAAGTATATTGCTGGCCCTCCCCCGTGAAAGCAAAACGCTCCTGATCTTGTTCCTGCGAGGGGACCATAAAAAACATGTCCTTGACATCAATAGTGGCCATAATTTGATGAGCTTGTTCTTGTCTAGTAGCTCTCAGCTCAGCAATGTTTGGGACTGCAGCAGTGAGAGGCCCTGTATTTTGAGTTAAGCCGCCGATAGTCTCCTGTCAGTCTCCAGTTGCCATTAGGCTTGCGGACTGGCCACACAGGAGCATTGTAAGGGGAATGTGTTGCAATCACTATTCCTTTTTCTTTCAAATGTGCAATAATTGGTGTGATTCCTTCTCTGGCTCCTAAAGGCAAGGGGTAAGGTTTGACATTGGTTACTAGGGAGGGGGGAAGAGCAGGAGCAGAACTTAACAAACACAAATGGGAGGTTTCCTGCCCCAAAGTCCCTATTTTTCCTTCTTCATTGGTCCAAGGCCTTCCCTTTAGGAGGTCCAGACCCAGTGAATTTGTAGGAAATTCACCTGTAATCATTAGGGTGTCAACTGCTTTCTCTTCTGCCGGTAACCAGCGTCTTACCTTTGCTGTCATCTGGGCTTGGCTATTCTCAAAAACATCTGTGACACGTATACTCTTACGTGAGGGAGTGATTCCACGTGAGGAGGCATCTTCAATTTTAAGGGCAGACACCTGAGCACCAGTATCTACTAAAAAAGTTACCGGGGCTTTGTGGGGACCAGTAGGACAGGTTATTAACGGGTCTCCTCTGGAATTGTTAGAAAGGCGCCTGATGTGAATCCACCCTTCGCCCCCTGGCTTACCTTCTGCAAAGATAAGGGTTTTCTGTCACCTTCCCTTTCTTGTGGTTCCTCCAGGGGAGGGGCTGTAGCAGGGACAGCTTTTAATGGTTCCTCTTTTGCTGGCCACTCTTGGATGAATAGTTCTAATTTATTAGTGGGCTGGCCATCCATTAGGGTCCTTGGGACTCCCTTTTGTAAGCCCGCAATCCACAGGGCATTTCTTTTCTCCTTGCGTTCTTCCCCTGTATTTGTTTGTCTACCCAGCCCAGGGGAGAACCTTACCTTTTGGAGTTTTGCTGGGGACAGGGTTTTGCACTCTGTGCGCCGAATTGATCTAGAATCAGTTGTATTTGAAGGAATTGGGCCATATTTTCTCCCGTAATTAATTAATTCTTGTGCCACCTTCCCCCCCAGGTCCAAACCTTCCCTTTTGCCCGCTTAAGACTGAGGGAAATAGCTGCTGCCTCCAAGGTGGCTACAGCTCTTTCTGCAATTGGGAGACTTTCTATTTGTCCTTTTAGCTGCATGCCTATGGGTTTCACAGCTTCAGGGAGGCCTCTGATAAGAGGTATCATTCTCTCAGGATCCACAGGCACCATCACTGGAGATTCACCTCGTGGTGTTAATTTCCTATCATGCATCATTTGTAAACGAGCCGCTTTCTGTACACTTTCTACAGTCTGATTGACATTCCTTACTATAGCCAGGGGATCTCCTCTTTCTGAAGGACTGAGTCTGCCAGCCCAATCAGCAGCTCTCTGGGGAGGGACCAAGGAGCACGGTTATCTCCTGTGGTAAGGAAGACTCCTGCCCCTCCAGTACCCTTCTGCCTCTTTTTCTGAGAACAGAATTTGGTCAGCCCGTGTGAGAGAGAGTCTCCAAACACATTCAGTTTCAGATTCTTTGGGACTTTGACTATACCCTTCCTTTAGTTTGGCCAATTCAGTAGCTGTAGATGGGATTTCTTTTGTGGTTATGTCAGGTGTGTCGTCGTCTGAAGCCTCATGGGTGTATTCTGTTTTAATGAAGGGACGGAGCGAGGCTGAGGGCTTTTCTGAGTGATTACGCAAGGATTCTAAGTCCGAGAGGGGGTACGCTTCTTTAGATAGTTCCAGCTCTGACTCCTTTTTTCCCTCATTTGCTGATCTTGCAAACAGCTCCTCTCGGAGCACACAGACAGTAGCCTTTTCATTCCTTATCTCTTCCTGGAGGAGGTGGGTGTTAGCTCCAGCTGAAATTGCAATGCTTTAACCAAATGCTGTAATGAAGCAGTAACTTCCGTATCAGCTTTCTGCTGGTGCTCTCTGTGTCCTACTGCAGCTAGCACAGCAGCAGCTAAGACAGAACATACCACTGGTTGCGCTTTACCTTTTTTGAGTCTCGCTCCTGTGCGCAGGACAGAGACTCGATCAACGAGTGCTTGGATATTATACCAATAGTTTTGTGCCCAGTCCGTCCCTGGAGGAGATGGCCTGGCACCAAATTCATCCAACAAAGTAAACAAAGCTTGTGTATGATGTCCCATGTTACTTACAAATGTCGGAGTGATCATTCCTAGAGGATGCCCAGCGTAAAGTAAATTTACAAAAGTCTCACCCCTGCACTCTGGGAAGGTTCCTCTTCTGCCAAACCAAAGAAAGTTACAAACACTGGAGTAGTCTCTCTTGAGGGACACCCCTTACAAAATGGTTTCTGAGGTCCTACTCCTTACACCTCGAGAGCACCTAGTGTTTACCAAAGTTACAAGTCTCAAAATTACTTTCCAAACTCCCAGGTCTTTTACCTACAGGAGTGCCAATTTCCCAGACCCTGGGCCTCGGGAGCACCGTTTTAGCTCAGGTGCATGTGCAAACACACAAGCAAACAAACAAACAAACAAAAGAGTAAGACAGAGTAAGAAAGGTAGAGAGGTGTTAGGAAATGTAGAAAGGTACGTTGTTTTATTTTCCTAAAATGATCCAATCATAAGAATTAGCAATTCATGCATTTTTTGGAAACAACACTCTCATTTTACGGGGATCCTGCCGACTATGCCAATAAAGTGTTACGATCCGGTTCAGACCCAGAAAGGCAAAGCAGGCGAAGTCTCTGAGCATAAACCAGAAAGAACTTCGAAGGTTCAAAATATTGCCAGATATGAGATTAAAACCAAACGAGATTAAATGTCGATGCCAAAAAATTGATGTATTTTATTTGACAGTAAAAGTAGGGCCCAGTTTGGGGCCAATCACCCTTGCAGTGCCTAAAGGGGCTCCAGCAGAGCTGGAGGGGGGCTGGGAGCAGCCGGAAGCGGGAGCAGCCAGAGCTGGGAGCACCTGCATCTTGGCCAAGGCAGCTGCCGCCAGGTTTGGTGGTGCCTGAGCAGGGCGGGGACGATGCCAGGGACATCCCGCAGTGACGTCTTCTCTTTTCCGCTGGGCGTGCGCTCGGTCCCAAAGCGCACGCCCATTCTGATCTCAGTCTCACTCCATGTTTAGACACGCTCACAGTCCTGGATTTCATCCCATGCCAGTGGCAGACCCGTGCAGCCCCAGAGCCAATACCAAGGCCAGGCTGAAGGCAAACGCCACATTTAGCCTTCACGCCAATGGTAGCTGTAATGTAAAACCCAGCCCTAACGCCGAGGCCTCTCCTAATTCCAGCCCCTTGCTAAATGCTCAGCCCTAAACCAAATGCAACGGTGTAATAAATGAATTGGTTTCAGGGTGTTGATTTTTACTGTTTGGAGGAGATAGAAAAGAGGGGAGTTGATAGTTGGATACATGGGCATGTTAACGGAGGATATTGCGAGACTGTCTGGGTGTAATATCGGAGTGTGAGCACTAGGTGGAGACGCAATTGGGGATGTGATGACGTGATGGACTAGAAAATGACCTCATGCAGGTGATGTCAACATCTTGGACCGCTTAGCCAATCATTCGACACCCTCGGGAAATGATTGGACAAAAATGCATCTTGATAAAGACCAATAGAACCCCTGGAAGCGAGCCAATCAGAAGAAGAATCCAAAATCCACCAATTGTGAACGGACAGAGGGCATAAGAACGGACCTGGGACTTTATCCGGGGAGCTCCTGCGGAACTTGGGGTCCAAGGTTGCACCCAGTGGGTCACACTGTCCTTTTTGTGTGCTGCTTTACTCTGGCTTGTCGTGCGGAGCCTGGGCTTATCCTGGGTTCTCGCTCTCAGTTGTTAATGAATAAACAAACGAGTTGGCTTTTCTTTTTTAAAAAAAGTCTCAGCCTCGTTTATAACAACGGTGAGCTCGAAGGCCAAAGCCAGCCCCAACTGCAACTCTTAAGATCAAGCCCAACACCAATCCCAGCTGAAGCCCTAAGTCCAGCTTCGAGCCCAGCCCCAGCCCACACTCCAATGCCGCCTTTAGCTCTAACTCCCAAACTCAGCCCCAACTGCTGCCCTAAGGCCAACCATTCATGGAGTTAAGGCCAGTGCCCCAGGTGCACTCCCTAGCCCAAGGCAGGCTCCAAGCTCAAGGCCACCGTTAGCCCTAAGGCCGGCCTGAGCCGCAATGGCAGCCAAAGGCAGCCCAAGTGGGGCTTCAACGCCGACCCCTCCCCCAGCCCGCCCTGATGCCGGCCCTGCCTCCCTGCGCTGCGAGCCAGGCGCTGTCCCCGCGTGTCACAGAGGCCGCGGCCTGTGGAGCAATCAGCGGGCTCGGTGTGGTGCTGGCACTGGCCGTCCCCGAGCCCCCTGCCTCTGGGGCAGTGTCGTCGCCCGGAGACGTCGTGGCCGCGCCGCCTGCGCCGCAGAGTTGTCACAAAGGGCAGCGGCGACATTAGGACTTCCTGGCCAGCCGCTATTCCCAGGCATGATGCTTAAGCATGGATCGGCCGCTTCTGATAGCGTGTCTGTCTTGGGCGAGCGTTTTTGTGATGGCTGTGCAGGTGCGTTGGATACAGCTGCAGGACGCTCTGTTTCCACAGAAAATCTGCGGCCAGCACTGCCAGGCATGGTCACAGGATGCCTGCTAGTAGTGGCTCAGCAGCTCTGAGACCGCTCTTTGCAGCGTCCAGCGGGGAGTTAAGGGCAGCGTTGAATCGAATGATAGCAATGCAAAAGGATGCAAAGCACAGCGTGTGAACAGGAGCTTTGGAGCGCTCGGCACACAGGATATTTCAGAGGAGAAATCCCCTGGTGCAGCTGGCCCCAATAAAGAGCGGCCGCTGCTGAATGCCACACTCCAGTGGCGTTTTAAATGTAATTTTTCTATTTTATAGGGTTTCATTTTTGCTAAGCTTTGGTAATGCCCGGGGTGTGATGTCATTGACCCGCTGCCTCTCGACCAATCAGATCGCTCCGCTACGTTCTGGCCCCGCCCCTCATTGTTTCCTCACAATGAGGAACCTTGGCGCTCGATTCCCATTGGCTGCCGCCCGGGGGGGCGGGGCTTAGGCTGCCTATATAAGGCGGCGGCGGTGGCGGGGCTTCACTTGCAGTCCCGGCGTGGAGGCGGCAGCAGCGGAGCGGAGCGGGCGGAGAGGAGCGGAAGCCCCGAGGCCGGAGCTCTGGGAGCGGCCCGGCCCTCAGCGCCGCGGCCCTGGAGCCCCGGGCCGGGGCGGGTGGGAGGGGGTGGCTGGGAGGGAGATGGGATGGTTCGCTGCGCCGCTTCTCGCCGCCAATGCGCCTTTTCTCTCTGCCACTTTTCTCAGGTACCTGCGCCGGCCCCTCCAGATGGCAGTGGGAGCGCCAGCAACCCCGGCTCGGCAAAGGCAGGGACGGGCAACTACTGCGGCAACGAGGGACCGCACCCCAGCTCGGCAAAGGCAGGGACGGGCAACTACCGGGGCAACGAGGGACAGCAACCCCGGCTCGGCAAAGGCAGGGCCCCAGCAGCGCCGGGGCAACGAGGGACAAAATCGGAAGAGTTCGGACACCACCCGAAGCCCACCAAAGGTAAAATCAGGTAATACCAGGTAATACCAGGTAAAACACGGTAATACCAGGTAAAACACGGTAATACCAGCTAATACCATCTAATATTATCTAATACAGGTAAAACACGGTAAAATCAGGTAATACCAGGTAAAATCAGCTAATGCCAGGTAAAACACGGTAAAACAAAATAAAATTGGCAAAAATCACATCAAATGCCTTGAGTGATCTTTGCTCTCCCAGCGAGTGGCTTGCGATGCAAACAAATCCCAAAGCCCCCGCCTTCCCCGTGGGAGAGGAGGCCGGAGCCCCCCCGGCCTCAGCTGGGGTGAGGAGCACGCATGGCCCGGGGCTGTCTCCGTCCCTCTGCATCCTGGGGGGTCCTGTGGTGTCTTCAGGCCTCTCCTGTCGGGGAACGATCGGGACTGGGGGGATCTCTGTCCAAGTCATGGCGGGAGATACTCGGGGCAGTCACCCCAGGGCTGAGAGGGACGGAGCCCCCCTGGCCCCAGCCCCCACACGCATTTCCCAGGGCGAGAGGGACCAGGATGTGCAGTTGGCGGAAAGGCTGCTCGGCCGCGGTGCTCTCTTGCGCGCCCGGTGCTGCGGCCACGCCTCCCGCTGCCTCTCCCGGCGCCCTCTCCTCGCTGCCGGCCTCAGTGGGCGGCGCCCGCCGTGTTCCCACCGTCATCCTTGCATTATTCTCCTTTTTAAAGGAGCCTCCAAGGCTTTAGCACATTAATAGCTGTCTCATTTCCTGTGGGAGCCACTTCGATTCTAATTTTACCAGCCTGCTTCAACCTTTCCAAGCCCAGGGCAGTCCCCTCGGAGCCGTCTAGTCTGTGGCTCTTACACCATGTGCTTAAGGGTGTTAAAGCCTGTTGGTCGTATTTTATGCCTTTTTTTGTTAAAAAGCAAGTCCATACCTGTAGTACGGGGTCTTTTGGTGCTGAAACTCTGCGCCCATGCTGGCAATGTCTCCCAATTACAAAAAAGGAAAAAGAAAAAAAAAAAAAAAGAGAAGGGAAGGTCCGTCTGAGCAGCAGCTCACTGTGCTACCTTTAGTGCCGCCGAGATGGGGTGGGGGGAGCGAAGCAGTTGGAAGCGTCTTATCTGCCTCCTCTGATCTTGGGAGCAGTTTGGCTGCAAGGCGGCCGCCCGTCCTCCGAGTTGCAGGCGCGGTGCCCGGTCGCTGCAGCCGAGCCTTGGCCCACTCCCGGTGCTCTCAGCACGGCACGCAGCAGCAGGGGAGGGGTTCCACAACTCACTCGTGGTTCCGCTCCAGGGCTGCAGGTTCGGGGGGTTCTCCTCAGGCGGGCGGCGTCGGCTCCAGGAGGCCTCAGAGTGTCTCGCAGCAGGCAGTGGTGGTGGTGGTGGGGGGGGGGAGAGGGAAGGGTCAGCCTTCTTCGGTGGTGGTGATTTGAATACAGCATACAGAGGGGGAGAAGGAAAGGAGTAAGTGTTGTATCATGCATTTAACCCGGCCAATACCAACGATTAGCAATGCAATTCCAGTAGCAATTGTTATTCCAAGTTGTGCTAACCATTTTCCCCACCCTGTGAGCCCAAAATACTTTAGGATGGTAGTGACCCATGAACTATCAAATACTTCTCGCGGTTGCATTGCATGAAACAAATTTCTAGTATGATTACTTATTTCTCTCATCTTAGCTCATGCCTCCTCAGCGGAGCTAGAGGCATTATGAATTGTAATACAACCCTCAGTTTCTGTTCTATTGAACATCCCACAAACTCCTTGTTCTTTTAACAATACCATATCTAAAGCTAATCTATTTTGCAGGGTCATTTTAGTATTTTGCTGGACTTGGGTGTATAATTCTCCAAATGCATCTTGTGTCCAATTGCTTCATATACTTAATTGCCAGGTAATATCTTCTAATACGAACTGGTGTCTTTTAAAGGTAACATAGGGAGTAAAGAAATTTTCCAGAAATAGAGATACTTTTTGTCCAGTGGTATAGTAATCTGGAATGTCAACTCCTTGAATTGCCCATTCTGCTCTTTGTGTTGCCTTTGAAGAGGGAACACTACGACAGTGACGTTCTTTAGACACTTTGGTGAAAGTAAAAATACGTCTGGGGCAAAGGGAGGGAATTCCAATTCCACACCTAAGTCCAGCATGTTGTTCTAATGACAAATGTGAATAAAATACCTCATCAGAGCATCCCCAAGCCATTCCAAGAGGGGCTATATATTTTGCAGTTTTCCACTTAGTTGCATCTGCAAAATCAAGGATGGTGATTTCTGGCTTAGTATTGATTGGAGTCCCACGGACTGGGTAGTGGGTAAAAGGAACTCCACATGGGTTGAGAAGGTATTTGTAGGAGGAGTTACAGGACTCATCTTGATTTCTCCAGCCTTTTGAGAGGTATCCCCAACAAGTACACACATCAGTTCCTAATGTTCGAATTCTAAGTGAAAACCATGTTTCTGGAGGATCTCCTGGTCCTTCTTTGCATGTTATCACCTTTGAGCAATTGACTAGAGGACTATCTTCTTTTGTAGTCTTTTTTAGTCTCTAAATTTACCTTTAAGAACTGTTTGTACAGACCATGCCCACATTAAATGTTGTCAGTCGATTGGGGTTCTATTCGTTATGTTCGGAAGTTGACCACAGCAGGAAGGGTTAAAAACTGTGCTATATTTGCCTTCATCTACATCTGGTGTGTAGAGTGGGTCAAACCGTGGATCCCATGGGTAAACAAGGCAGGGCTGTTTAGCATTATATTCCTCAAAGGTTATTGTCTCAGGGCTGAATTTACTTTTATCTAATTTGATGGCTGGGTGAGGGGATTCAATTTGAGATAAGATGGTTCTATTTACCTTTGGACGCCTAGTTCTACAATATTTCTGGTGCAACTGTCCTTCATGAGGTGCATCAGAAGGTGGGTCATATGTTTGGTAAAGGTTATGTACTATAGGGGTACCTCTGCACTCAACTTGGGCTCCATTTTTCTTACTTGTCCACTGTTCAGGTAGAGGCAATGGAGCTGCCACACTAGTCATATTGAGGACAAAAGATAAATTCAAGGGTACTATGTAAGATGGCAATCCTGGTTCAGCAGAATCAGGTAATGTTACACATACACCTTGATCAGTAGGATTCCATATTTTTGCAAACCCTTTTCCTAATTTCCAGGCAAGCTTCCTTTGATCTAGCTCTGCTAGCTAGCTCTGCTGAGCACATGCACAAGGTAAATAAGCATAAAAATAGAGCTAACATGTTACAATCCCAATTACCAGTAAACCGAAGCATAGTTCGTATCTGAGGTTTTTCATGCACAGTCCTGAATATTTTTTTCTCCTGTTGTTCAGTTACCTGTGAAAGACAAGAAAAAGTCTGTCCAGCCCCTTTCAGGGCTAATATTAAAATGTAGGAATAAGCCAGCGAGAGCTTATTTTGTGTTCTTTGCCATAAGCATCGTTTGCTTTCCAGGTATGCATGTTCAAAGGAGTAGTGAGTACCATGGGTACAGCTCCTGCGGTAGGCAGTTCCACCCATACAGGCTGTCCTGGGAAGCGTGCGGGTTTTTGATTACCTGTAGGTTTAGATGTTGCTGGTATCAAGGAGGGAGGCTGCAGATAAAAAGCTGTGAGTCTGGGACATCCATTTACTCCCCATTGCTCATGTACTGTTTTCACAGCATCCCATAGTCGTTCAGTCCAATTAGAATGTTGAGGTTTCAGAAATCGCTTAAGCAGGCCATTTGTTCTCTCGACGATGCCATTTGCTTGTGGATAATGGGGTGTGTGAAATATCCACTGGATCCCTTCTTCTTTGGCCCATTTTTGGACGATGGTCGCTGTGAAATGTGCCCCGTTGTCGGATTGGATAGGTACAGGTTTTGGAAAGAAACTGAACCACATTTTAAGGGCTTCTAATGTGTTTGCACTAGTTGCCCGAGAGAAGGCTCCTGCTTGGACTAGTCCTGACCTGACTTCTACCGACACGTGTTGTTTGCCCTCAGACTTTCCAAAAGGTCCAATATCATCTACTTGCCATGTGTCCCACAGTCCCTTTCCTGTCTCTGATATGTGAGGGGGGTTGTTCTAAAGGGTGACGCTCTGATCGGGTCCGGCACTGCTCGCATGAAGATCTGCAGGTACGGCACATTTCCCGAGTCCCCGGCCATCCTCTGCTTGCTGCTTCCTTGTATAGGTCTTGTGCCCCGGTGTGCTGTCGCTTTAAGTGCAACCATTCTAATAATGGATCCCAGTTTTCTCTTGGAGGTTTTCTACTTAGTGGGGCTAATCTGGCCCTCTCATCTACTTTGTGATTCCAGTGGCTAGTTGGGGTTTCCTTTTCTTGATGAGAGGCTACCCAGCCAACTAAAAAATTCCCCTTTTTTGCTACAGCAAGAATTTCTTGCCATTTTTCCTTTTGCCAAGCAGGGACCCTGTTTACTTCCCAGTCCTTTTTGTCCCAGAAGGGGAGCCATTCAGTACACCCTTTGAACACAGCAAAAGAATCAGTGTAAACATATACAGAGTCTGAGGTTTCAGATGCATGGTTAAATACACTCCAGACTGCTGCCAGTTCTCCCACTTGTGCACTACCTTCCCCTTCTGTTACAATTTGCTTGCCTGTATTTATTTGTAAGGCTACAGCACCACATTTCCAAACCTTACCTTCTCGCTTTGCTGATGCATCCGTAAACCACACATTCTGCAATCGTTCTGAGTACGGGGGAGCAACTTGGATCATAGAAGGTGAAAAGTCAGTGGTGCTATTTAGGGTTACCTCATCTTGTAGAGGAAGATTTTTGCGAGCTCCTTCTGTTACTTGAAAAATGGTGCAATAATGTTCCATTTGAGCATACCGTTTGCAAACAGAGGCACGTTGGGCCACCCCGTCAGGGGGTGGGATTCCTGCCAAAACTGACTTGATGACTTGAAAAGGTTCCCTTAAAATCAGGGGTTGTTTGTGGGTAGTTTTCTCTGCTTCCTGAAAAGCAGTGCTGACCACGAATAAACTTTTTTCCCAGGTAGAATATCGTTTTTCTGCATCTTTAAAACTGCGTGAGTAAAAGCCTATGGGTCTGGTAGGACCATCGGGTCCTTTCTGCCATAAATGTATAGACAGTCCAGAGCTTGCAAATCGCCATTCCATGTGTACTGGATCAGTGGGATGTATAGGACCTAGGGATTGGTATGTGTTAGCTTCAAAAATTAGGAGTTGTAGGGCCTCATCGTGCAAGGGAGTCCAATCCCACTTTGCTTTTTTTCCTAGCAAATCATACAGGGGCCTTGCAATTATTGAAAAGTCAGGAATGTGTTTCCTCCAAAAAATTAGCAGGCCTAAAGCATGCTGCAGGTCTTTTTTAGTCTCTGGGGTTTCAATTTGGTCTAGGTGGCTGAGGGTGTCTGGGGCAATACACACCATTCCTCCTTTCCACCAGATTCCCAAGAATTTTACTTCTAGGGAAGGGAGTTGTACTTTTTCAGGAGGAATACGTAAGCCCGGGGATTCTAGATGTTTAATGATGTTTGTTTGTGTTGTTTGTACAGGTGTAATCTCATCTCCTGCCACCAAAATGCCATCAATGTATTGGTATACTCTTACTCCTGGTGCAGGAGGAATGAGTGACAATTCTTGTGCTAGTGCATGATGTGCTAGAGTGGGTGAGTGTTTGAATCCTTGTGGGAGGCGAGTGAAAGTATATTGCTGGCCCTCCCCCGTGAAAGCAAAACGCTCCTGATCTTGTTCCTGCGAGGGGACCATAAAAAACATGTCCTTGACATCAATAGTGGCCATAATTTGATGAGCTTGTTCTTGTCTAGTAGCTCTCAGCTCAGCAATGTTTGGGACTGCAGCAGTGAGAGGCCCTGTATTTTGAGTTAAGCCGCCGATAGTCTCCTGTCAGTCTCCAGTTGCCATTAGGCTTGCGGACTGGCCACACAGGAGCATTGTAAGGGGAATGTGTTGCAATCACTATTCCTTTTTCTTTCAAATGTGCAATAATTGGTGTGATTCCTTCTCTGGCTCCTAAAGGCAAGGGGTAAGGTTTGACATTGGTTACTAGGGAGGGGGGAAGAGCAGGAGCAGAACTTAACAAACACAAATGGGAGGTTTCCTGCCCCAAAGTCCCTATTTTTCCTTCTTCATTGGTCCAAGGCCTTCCCTTTAGGAGGTCCAGACCCAGTGAATTTGTAGGAAATTCACCTGTAATCATTAGGGTGTCAACTGCTTTCTCTTCTGCCGGTAACCAGCGTCTTACCTTTGCTGTCATCTGGGCTTGGCTATTCTCAAAAACATCTGTGACACGTATACTCTTACGTGAGGGAGTGATTCCACGTGAGGAGGCATCTTCAATTTTAAGGGCAGACACCTGAGCACCAGTATCTACTAAAAAAGTTACCGGGGCTTTGTGGGGACCAGTAGGACAGGTTATTAACGGGTCTCCTCTGGAATTGTTAGAAAGGCGCCTGATGTGAATCCACCCTTCGCCCCCTGGCTTACCTTCTGCAAAGATAAGGGTTTTCTGTCACCTTCCCTTTCTTGTGGTTCCTCCAGGGGAGGGGCTGTAGCAGGGACAGCTTTTAATGGTTCCTCTTTTGCTGGCCACTCTTGGATGAATAGTTCTAATTTATTAGTGGGCTGGCCATCCATTAGGGTCCTTGGGACTCCCTTTTGTAAGCCCGCAATCCACAAGGCGTTTCTTTTCTCCTTGCGTTCTTCCCCTGTATTTGTTTGTCTACCCAGCCCAGGGGAGAACCTTACCTTTTGGAGTTTTGCTGGGGACAGGGTTTTGCACTCTGTGCGCCGAATTGATCTAGAATCAGTTGTATTTGAAGGAATTGGGCCATATTTTCTCCCGTAATTAATTAATTCTTGTGCCACCTTCCCCCCCAGGTCCAAACCTTCCCTTTTGCCCGCTTAAGACTGAGGGAAATAGCTGCTGCCTCCAAGGTGGCTACAGCTCTTTCTGCAATTGGGAGACTTTCTATTTGTCCTTTTAGCTGCATGCCTATGGGTTTCACAGCTTCAGGGAGGCCTCTGATAAGAGGTATCATTCTCTCAGGATCCACAGACACCATCACTGGAGATTCACCTCGTGGTGTTAATTTCCTATCATGCATCATTTGTAAACGAGCCGCTTTCTGTACACTTTCTACAGTCTGATTGACATTCCTTACTATAGCCAGGGGATCTCCTCTTTCTGAAGGACTGAGTCTGCCAGCCCAATCAGCAGCTCTCTGGGGAGGGACCAAGGAGCACGGTTATCTCCTGTGGTAAGGAAGACTCCTGCCCCTCCAGTACCCTTCTGCCTCTTTTTCTGAGAACAGAATTTGGTCAGCCCGTGTGAGAGAGAGTCTCCAAACACATTCAGTTTCAGATTCTTTGGGACTTTGGCTATACCCTTCCTTTAGTTTGGCCAATTCAGTAGCTGTAGATGGGATTTCTTTTGTGGTTATGTCAGGTGTGTCGTCGTCTGAAGCCTCATGGGTGTATTCTGTTTTAATGAAGGGACGGAGCGAGGCTGAGGGCTTTTCTGAGTGATTACGCAAGGATTCTAAGTCCGAGAGGGGGTACGCTTCTTTAGATAGTTCCAGCTCTGACTCCTTTTTTCCCTCATTTGCTGATCTTGCAAACAGCTCCTCTCGGAGCACACAGACAGTAGCCTTTTCATTCCTTATCTCTTCCTGGAGGAGGTGGGTGTTAGCTCCAGCTGAAATTGCAATGCTTTAACCAAATGCTGTAATGAAGCAGTAACTTCCGTATCAGCTTTCTGCTGGTGCTCTCTGTGTCCTACTGCAGCTAGCACAGCAGCAGCTAAGACAGAACATACCACTGGTTGCGCTTTACCTTTTTTGAGTCTCGCTCCTGTGCGCAGGACAGAGACTCGATCAACGAGTGCTTGGATATTATACCAATAGTTTTGTGCCCAGTCCGTCCCTGGAGGAGATGGCCTGGCACCAAATTCATCCAACAAAGTAAACAAAGCTTGTGTATGATGTCCCATGTTACTTACAAATGTCGGAGTGATCATTCCTAGAGGATGCCCAGCGTAAAGTAAATTTACAAAAGTCTCACCCCTGCACTCTGGGAAGGTTCCTCTTCTGCCAAACCAAAGAAAGTTACAAACACTGGAGTAGTCTCTCTTGAGGGACACCCCTTACAAAATGGTTTCTGAGGTCCTACTCCTTACACCTCGAGAGCACCTAGTGTTTACCAAAGTTACAAGTCTCAAAATTACTTTCCAAACTCCCAGGTCTTTTACCTACAGGAGTGCCAATTTCCCAGACCCTGGGCCTCGGGAGCACCGTTTTAGCTCAGGTGCATGTGCAAACACACAAGCAAACAAACAAACAAACAAAAGAGTAAGACAGAGTAAGAAAGGTAGAGAGGTGTTAGGAAATGTAGAAAGGTACGTTGTTTTATTTTCCTAAAATGATCCAATCATAAGAATTAGCAATTCATGCATTTTTTGGAAACAACACTCTCATTTTACGGGGATCCTGCCGACTATGCCAATAAAGTGTTACGATCCGGTTCAGACCCAGAAAAGCAAAGCAGGCGAAGTCTCTGAGCATAAACCAGAAAGAACTTCGAAGGTTCAAAATATTGCCAGATATGAGATTAAAACCAAACGAGATTAAATGTCGATGCCAAAAAATTGATGTATTTTATTTGACAGTAAAAGTAGGGCCCAGTTTGGGGCCAATCACCCTTGCAGTGCCTAAAGGGGCTCCAGCAGAGCTGGAGGGGGGCTGGGAGCAGCCGGAAGCGGGAGCAGCCAGAGCTGGGAGCACCTGCATCTTGGCCAAGGCAGCTGCCGCCAGGTTTGGTGGTGCCTGAGCAGGGCGGGGACGATGCCAGGGACATCCCGCAGTGACGTCTTCTCTTTTCCGCTGGGCGTGCGCTCGGTCCCAAAGCGCACGCCCATTCTGATCTCAGTCTCACTCCATGTTTAGACACGCTCACAGTCCTGGATTTCATCCCATGCCAGTGGCAGACCCGTGCAGCCCCAGAGCCAATACCAAGGCCAGGCTGAAGGCAAACACCACATTTAGCCTTCACGCCAATGGTAGCTGTAATGTAAAACCCAGCCCTAACGCCGAGGCCTCTCCTAATTCCAGCCCCTTGCTAAATGCTCAGCCCTAAACCAAATGCAACGGTGTAATAAATGAATTGGTTTCAGGGTGTTGATTTTTACTGTTTGGATGAGATAGAAAAGAGGGGAGTTGATAGTTGGATAAATGGGCATGTTAACGGAGGATATTGCGAGACTGTCTGGGTGTAATATCGGAGTGTGAGCACTAGGTGGAGACGCAATTGGGGATGTGATGACGTGATGGACTAGAAAATGACCTCATGCAGGTGATGTCAACATCTTGGACCGCTTAGCCAATCATTCGACACCCTCGGGAAATGATTGGACAAAAATGCATCTTGATAAAGACCAATAGAACCCCTGGAAGCGAGCCAATCAGAAGAAGAATCCAAAATCCACCAATTGTGAACAGACAGAGGGCATAAGAACGGACCTGGGACTTTATCCGGGGAGCTCCTGCGGAACTTGGGGTCCAGGGTTGCACCCAGTGGGTCACACTGTCCTTTTTGTGTGCTGCTTTACTCTGGCTTGTCGTGCGGAGCCTGGGCTTATCCTGGGTTCTCGCTCTCAGTTGTTAATGAATAAACAAACGAGTTGGCTTTTCTTTTTTAAAAAAAGTCTCAGCCTCGTTTATAACAACGGTGAGCTCGAAGGCCAAAGCCAGCCCCAACTGCAACTCTTAAGATCAAGCCCAACACCAATCCCAGCTGAAGCCCTAAGTCCAGCTTCGAGCCCAGCCCCAGCCCACACTCCAATGCCGCCTTTAGCTCTAACTCCCAAACTCAGCCCCAACTGCTGCCCTAAGGCCAACCATTCATGGAGTTAAGGCCAGTGCCCCAGGTGCACTCCCTAGCCCAAGGCAGGCTCCAAGCTCAAGGCCACCGTTAGCCCTAAGGGCAGGGCCAGCCCTAAGGCCGGCCTGAGCCGCAATGGCAGCCAAAGGCAGCCCAAGTGGGGCTTCAACGCCGACCCCTCCCCCAGCCCGCCCTGATGCCGGCCCTGCCTCCCTGCGCTGCGAGCCAGGCGCTGTCCCCGCGTGTCACAGAGGCCGCGGCCTGTGGAGCAATCAGCGGGCTCGGTGTGGTGCTGGCACTGGCCGTCCCCGAGCCCCCTGCCTCTGGGGCAGTGTCGTCGCCCGGAGACGTCGTGGCCGCGCCGCCTGCGCCGCAGAGTTGTCACAAAGGGCAGCGGCGACATTAGGACTTCCTGGCCAGCCGCTATTTCCAGGCATGATGCTTAAGCATGGATCGGCCGCTTCTGATAGCATGTCTGTCTTGGGCGAGCGTTTTTGTGATGGCTGTGCAGGCGCGTTGGATACAGCTGCAGGACGCTCTGTTTCCACAGAAAATTTGCGGCCAGCACTGCCAGGCATGGTCACAGGATGCCTGCTAGTAGTGGCTCAGCAGCTCTGAGACCGCTCTTTGCAGCGTCCAGCGGGGAGTTAAGGGCAGCGTTGAATCGAATGATAGCAATGCAAAAGGATGCAAAGCACAGCGTGTGAACAGGAGCTTTGGAGCGCTCGGCACACAGGATATTTCAGAGGAGAAATCCCCTGGTGCAGCTGGCCCCAATAAAGAGCGGCCGCTGCTGAATGCCACACTCCAGTGGCGTTTTAAATGTAATTTTTCTATTTTATAGGGTTTCATTTTTGCTAAGCTTTGGTAATGCCCGGGGTGTGATGTCATTGACCCGCTGCCTCTCGACCAATCAGATCGCTCCGCTACGTTCTGGCCCCGCCCCTCATTGTTTCCTCACAATGAGGAACCTTGGCGCTCGATTCCCATTGGCTGCCGCCCGGGGGGGCGGGGCTTAGGCTGCCTATATAAGGCGGCGGCGGTGGCGGGGCTTCACTTGCAGTCCCGGCGTGGAGGCGGCAGCAGCGGAGCGGAGCGGGCGGAGAGGAGCGGAAGCCCCGAGGCCGGAGCTCTGGGAGCGGCCCGGCCCTCAGCGCCGCGGCCCTGGAGCCCCGGGTCGGGGCGGGTGGGAGGGGGTGGCTGGGAGGGAGATGGGATGGTTCGCTGCGCCGCTTCTCGCCGCCAATGCGCCTTTTCTCTCTGCAACTTTTCTCAGGTACCTGCGCCGGCCCCTCCAGATGGCAGTGGGAGCGCCAGCAACCCCGGCTCGGCAAAGGCAGGGACGGGCAACTACCGCGGCAACGAGGGACCGCACCCCAGCTCGGCAAAGGCAGGGACGGGCAACTACCGGGGCAACGAGGGACAGCAACCCCGGCTCGGCAAAGGCAGGGCCCCAGCAGCGCCGGGGCAACGAGGGACAAAATCGGAAGAGTTCGGACACCACCCGAAGCCCACCAAAGGTAAAATCAGGTAATACCAGGTAATACCAGGTAAAACACGGTAATACCAGGTAAAACACGGTAATACCAGCTAATACCATCTAATATTATCTAATACAGGTAAAACACGGTAAAATCAGGTAATACCAGGTAAAATCAGCTAATGCCAGGTAAAACACGGTAAAACAAAATAAAATTGGCAAAAATCACATCAAATGCCTTGAGTGATCTTTGCTCTCCCAGCGAGTGGCTTGCGATGCAAACAAATCCCAAAGCCCCCGCCTTCCCCGTGGGAGAGGAGGCCGGAGCCCCCCCGGCCTCAGCTGGGGTGAGGAGCACGCATGGCCCGGGGCTGTCTCCGTCCCTCTGCATCCTGGGGGGTCCTGTGGTGTCTTCAGGCCTCTCCTGTCGGGGAACGATCGGGACTGGGGGGATCTCTGTCCAAGTCATGGCGGGAGATACTCGGGGCGGTCACCCCAGGGCTGAGAGGGACGGAGCCCCCCTGGCCCCAGCCCCCACACGCATTTCCCAGGGCGAGAGGGACCAGGATGTGCAGTTGGCGGAAAGGCTGCTCGGCCGCGGTGCTCTCTTGCGCGCCCGGTGCTGCGGCCACGCCTCCCGCTGCCTCTCCCGGCGCCCTCTCCTCGCTGCCGGCCTCAGTGGGCGGCGCCCGCCGTGTTCCCACCGTCATCCTTGCATTATTCTCCTTTTTAAAGGAGCCTCCAAGGCTTTAGCACATTAATAGCTGTCTCATCTCCTGTGGGAGCCACTTCGATTCTAATTTTACCAGCCTGCTTCAACCTTTCCAAGCCCAGGGCAGTCCCCTCGGAGCCGTCTAGTCTGTGGCTCTTACACCATGTGCTTAAGGGTGTTAAAGCCTGTTGGTCGTATTTTATGCCTTTTTTTGTTAAAAAGCAAGTCCATACCTGTAGTACGGGGTCTTTTGGTGCTGAAACTCTGCGCCCATGCTGGCAATGTCTCCCAATTACAAAAAAGGAAAAAGAAAAAAAAAAAAAAGAGAAGGGAAGGTCCGTCTGAGCAGCAGCTCACTGTGCTACCTTTAGTGCCGCCGAGATGGGGTGGGGGGAGCGAAGCAGTTGGAAGCGTCTTATCTGCCTCCTCTGATCTTGGGAGCAGTTTGGCTGCAAGGCGGCCGCCCGTCCTCCGAGTTGCAGGCGCGGTGCCCGGTCGCTGCAGCCGAGCCTTGGCCCACTCCCGGTGCTCTCAGCACGGCACGCAGCAGCAGGGGAGGGGTTCCACAACTCACTCGTGGTTCCGCTCCAGGGCTGCAGGTTCGGGGGGTTCTCCTCAGGCGGGCGGCGTCGGCTCCAGGAGGCCTCAGAGTGTCTCGCAGCAGGCAGTGGTGGTGGTGGTGGTGGGGGGGGAGAGGCAAGGGTCAGCCTTCTTCGGTGGTGGTGATTTGAATACAGCGTACAGAGGGGGAGAAGGAAAGGAGTAAGTGTTGTATCATGCATTTAACCCGGCCAATACCAACGATTAGCAATGCAATTCCAGTAGCAATTGTTATTCCAAGTTGTGCTAACCATTTTCCCCACCCTGTGAGCCCAAAATACTTTAGGATGGTAGTGACCCATGAACTATCAAATACTTCTCGCGGTTGCATTGCATGAAACAAATTTCTAGTATGATTACTTATTTCTCTCATCTTAGCTCATGCCTCCTCAGCGGAGCTAGAGGCATTATGAATTGTAATACAACCCTCAGTTTCTGTTCTATTGAACATCCCACAAACTCCTTGTTCTTTTAACAATACCATATCTAAAGCTAATCTATTTTGCAGGGTCATTTTAGTATTTTGCTGGACTTGGGTGTATAATTCTCCAAATGCATCTTGTGTCCAATTGCTTCATATACTTAATTGCCAGGTAATATCTTCTAATACGAACTGGTGTCTTTTAAAGGTAACATAGGGAGTAAAGAAATTTTCCAGAAATAGAGATACTTTTTGTCCAGTGGTATAGTAATCTGGAATGTCAACTCCTTGAATTGCCCATTCTGCTCTTTGTGTTGCCTTTGAAGAGGGAACACTACGACAGTGACGTTCTTTAGACACTTTGGTGAAAGTAAAAATACGTCTGGGGCAAAGGGAGGGAATTCCAATTCCACACCTAAGTCCAGCATGTTGTTCTAATGACAAATGTGAATAAAATACCTCATCAGAGCATCCCCAAGCCATTCCAAGAGGGGCTATATATTTTGCAGTTTTCCACTTAGTTGCATCTGCAAAATCAAGGATGGTGATTTCTGGCTTAGTATTGATTGGAGTCCCACGGACTGGGTAGTGGGTAAAAGGAACTCCACATGGGTTGAGAAGGTATTTGTAGGAGGAGTTACAGGACTCATCTTGATTTCTCCAGCCTTTTGAGAGGTATCCCCAACAAGTACACACATCAGTTCCTAATGTTCGAATTCTAAGTGAAAACCATGTTTCTGGAGGATCTCCTGGTCCTTCTTTGCATGTTATCACCTTTGAGCAATTGACTAGAGGACTATCTTCTTTTGTAGTCTTTTTTAGTCTCTAAATTTACCTTTAAGAACTGTTTGTACAGACCATGCCCACATTAAATGTTGTCAGTCGATTGGGGTTCTATTCGTTATGTTCGGAAGTTGACCACAGCAGGAAGGGTTAAAAACTGTGCTATATTTGCCTTCATCTACATCTGGTGTGTAGAGTGGGTCAAACCGTGGATCCCATGGGTAAACAAGGCAGGGCTGTTTAGCATTATATTCCTCAAAGGTTATTGTCTCAGGGCTGAATTTACTTTTATCTAATTTGATGGCTGGGTGAGGGGATTCAATTTGAGATAAGATGGTTCTATTTACCTTTGGACGCCTAGTTCTACAATATTTCTGGTGCAACTGTCCTTCATGAGGTGCATCAGAAGGTGGGTCATATGTTTGGTAAAGGTTATGTACTATAGGGGTACCTCTGCACTCAACTTGGGCTCCATTTTTCTTACTTGTCCACTGTTCAGGTAGAGGCAATGGAGCTGCCACACTAGTCATATTGAGGACAAAAGATAAATTCAAGGGTACTATGTAAGATGGCAATCCTGGTTCAGCAGAATCAGGTAATGTTACACATACACCTTGATCAGTAGGATTCCATATTTTTGCAAACCCTTTTCCTAATTTCCAGGCAAGCTTCCTTTGATCTAGCTCTGCTAGCTAGCTCTGCTGAGCACATGCACAAGGTAAATAAGCATAAAAATAGAGCTAACATGTTACAATCCCAATTACCAGTAAACCGAAGCATAGTTCGTATCTGAGGTTTTTCATGCACAGTCCTGAATATTTTTTTCTCCTGTTGTTCAGTTACCTGTGAAAGACAAGAAAAAGTCTGTCCAGCCCCTTTCAGGGCTAATATTAAAATGTAGGAATAAGCCAGCGAGAGCTTATTTTGTGTTCTTTGCCATAAGCATCGTTTGCTTTCCAGGTATGCATGTTCAAAGGAGTAGTGAGTACCATGGGTACAGCTCCTGCGGTAGGCAGTTCCACCCATACAGGCTGTCCTGGGAAGCGTGCGGGTTTTTGATTACCTGTAGGTTTAGATGTTGCTGGTATCAAGGAGGGAGGCTGCAGATAAAAAGCTGTGAGTCTGGGACATCCATTTACTCCCCATTGCTCATGTACTGTTTTCACAGCATCCCATAGTCGTTCAGTCCAATTAGAATGTTGAGGTTTCAGAAATCGCTTAAGCAGGCCATTTGTTCTCTCGACGATGCCATTTGCTTGTGGATAATGGGGTGTGTGAAATATCCACTGGATCCCTTCTTCTTTGGCCCATTTTTGGACGATGGTCGCTGTGAAATGTGCCCCGTTGTCGGATTGGATAGGTACAGGTTTTGGAAAGAAACTGAACCACATTTTAAGGGCTTCTAATGTGTTTGCACTAGTTGCCCGAGAGAAGGCTCCTGCTTGGACTAGTCCTGACCTGACTTCTACCGACACGTGTTGTTTGCCCTCAGACTTTCCAAAAGGTCCAATATCATCTACTTGCCATGTGTCCCACAGTCCCTTTCCTGTCTCTGATATGTGAGGGGGGTTGTTCTAAAGGGTGACGCTCTGATCGGGTCCGGCACTGCTCGCATGAAGATCTGCAGGTACGGCACATTTCCCGAGTCCCCGGCCATCCTCTGCTTGCTGCTTCCTTGTATAGGTCTTGTGCCCCGGTGTGCTGTCGCTTTAAGTGCAACCATTCTAATAATGGATCCCAGTTTTCTCTTGGAGGTTTTCTACTTAGTGGGGCTAATCTGGCCCTCTCATCTACTTTGTGATTCCAGTGGCTAGTTGGGGTTTCCTTTTCTTGATGAGAGGCTACCCAGCCAACTAAAAAATTCCCCTTTTTTGCTACAGCAAGAATTTCTTGCCATTTTTCCTTTTGCCAAGCAGGGACCCTGTTTACTTCCCAGTCCTTTTTGTCCCAGAAGGGGAGCCATTCAGTACACCCTTTGAACACAGCAAAAGAATCAGTGTAAACATATACAGAGTCTGAGGTTTCAGATGCATGGTTAAATACACTCCAGACTGCTGCCAGTTCTCCCACTTGTGCACTACCTTCCCCTTCTGTTACAATTTGCTTGCCTGTATTTATTTGTAAGGCTACAGCACCACATTTCCAAACCTTACCTTCTCGCTTTGCTGATGCATCCGTAAACCACACATTCTGCAATCGTTCTGAGTACGGGGGAGCAACTTGGATCATAGAAGGTGAAAAGTCAGTGGTGCTATTTAGGGTTACCTCATCTTGTAGAGGAAGATTTTTGCGAGCTCCTTCTGTTACTTGAAAAATGGTGCAATAATGTTCCATTTGAGCATACCGTTTGCAAACAGAGGCACGTTGGGCCACCCCGTCAGGGGGTGGGATTCCTGCCAAAACTGACTTGATGACTTGAAAAGGTTCCCTTAAAATCAGGGGTTGTTTGTGGGTAGTTTTCTCTGCTTCCTGAAAAGCAGTGCTGACCACGAATAAACTTTTTTCCCAGGTAGAATATCGTTTTTCTGCATCTTTAAAACTGCGTGAGTAAAAGCCTATGGGTCTGGTAGGACCATCGGGTCCTTTCTGCCATAAATGTATAGACAGTCCAGAGCTTGCAAATCGCCATTCCATGTGTACTGGATCAGTGGGATGTATAGGACCTAGGGATTGGTATGTGTTAGCTTCAAAAATTAGGAGTTGTAGGGCCTCATCGTGCAAGGGAGTCCAATCCCACTTTGCTTTTTTTCCTAGCAAATCATACAGGGGCCTTGCAATTATTGAAAAGTCAGGAATGTGTTTCCTCCAAAAAATTAGCAGGCCTAAAGCATGCTGCAGGTCTTTTTTAGTCTCTGGGGTTTCAATTTGGTCTAGGTGGCTGAGGGTGTCTGGGGCAATACACACCATTCCTCCTTTCCACCAGATTCCCAAGAATTTTACTTCTAGGGAAGGGAGTTGTACTTTTTCAGGAGGAATACGTAAGCCCGGGGATTCTAGATGTTTAATGATGTTTGTTTGTGTTGTTTGTACAGGTGTAATCTCATCTCCTGCCACCAAAATGCCATCAATGTATTGGTATACTCTTACTCCTGGTGCAGGAGGAATGAGTGACAATTCTTGTGCTAGTGCATGATGTGCTAGAGTGGGTGAGTGTTTGAATCCTTGTGGGAGGCGAGTGAAAGTATATTGCTGGCCCTCCCCCGTGAAAGCAAAACGCTCCTGATCTTGTTCCTGCGAGGGGACCATAAAAAACATGTCCTTGACATCAATAGTGGCCATAATTTGATGAGCTTGTTCTTGTCTAGTAGCTCTCAGCTCAGCAATGTTTGGGACTGCAGCAGTGAGAGGCCCTGTATTTTGAGTTAAGCCGCCGATAGTCTCCTGTCAGTCTCCAGTTGCCATTAGGCTTGCGGACTGGCCACACAGGAGCATTGTAAGGGGAATGTGTTGCAATCACTATTCCTTTTTCTTTCAAATGTGCAATAATTGGTGTGATTCCTTCTCTGGCTCCTAAAGGCAAGGGGTAAGGTTTGACATTGGTTACTAGGGAGGGGGGAAGAGCAGGAGCAGAACTTAACAAACACAAATGGGAGGTTTCCTGCCCCAAAGTCCCTATTTTTCCTTCTTCATTGGTCCAAGGCCTTCCCTTTAGGAGGTCCAGACCCAGTGAATTTGTAGGAAATTCACCTGTAATCATTAGGGTGTCAACTGCTTTCTCTTCTGCCGGTAACCAGCGTCTTACCTTTGCTGTCATCTGGGCTTGGCTATTCTCAAAAACATCTGTGACACGTATACTCTTACGTGAGGGAGTGATTCCACGTGAGGAGGCATCTTCAATTTTAAGGGCAGACACCTGAGCACCAGTATCTACTAAAAAAGTTACCGGGGCTTTGTGGGGACCAGTAGGACAGGTTATTAACGGGTCTCCTCTGGAATTGTTAGAAAGGCGCCTGATGTGAATCCACCCTTCGCCCCCTGGCTTACCTTCTGCAAA
Organism: Aphelocoma coerulescens; assembly: GCF_041296385.1. Classification (NCBI taxonomy): domain Eukaryota; kingdom Metazoa; phylum Chordata; class Aves; order Passeriformes; family Corvidae; genus Aphelocoma; species Aphelocoma coerulescens. The sequence continues at coordinate 59,116 of NW_027183592.1, forward strand.
GATAAGGGTTTTCTGTCACCTTCCCTTTCTTGTGGTTCCTCCAGGGGAGGGGCTGTAGCAGGGACAGCTTTTAATGGTTCCTCTTTTGCTGGCCACTCTTGGATGAATAGTTCTAATTTATTAGTGGGCTGGCCATCCATTAGGGTCCTTGGGACTCCCTTTTGTAAGCCCGCAATCCACAAGGCATTTCTTTTCTCCTTGCGTTCTTCCCCTGTATTTGTTTGTCTACCCAGCCCAGGGGAGAACCTTACCTTTTGGAGTTTTGCTGGGGACAGGGTTTTGCACTCTGTGCGCCGAATTGATCTAGAATCAGTTGTATTTGAAGGAATTGGGCCATATTTTCTCCCGTAATTAATTAATTCTTGTGCCACCTTCCCCCCCAGGTCCAAACCTTCCCTTTTGCCCGCTTAAGACTGAGGGAAATAGCTGCTGCCTCCAAGGTGGCTACAGCTCTTTCTGCAATTGGGAGACTTTCTATTTGTCCTTTTAGCTGCATGCCTATGGGTTTCACAGCTTCAGGGAGGCCTCTGATAAGAGGTATCATTCTCTCAGGATCCACAGACACCATCACTGGAGATTCACCTCGTGGTGTTAATTTCCTATCATGCATCATTTGTAAACGAGCCGCTTTCTGTACACTTTCTACAGTCTGATTGACATTCCTTACTATAGCCAGGGGATCTCCTCTTTCTGAAGGACTGAGTCTGCCAGCCCAATCAGCAGCTCTCTGGGGAGGGACCAAGGAGCACGGTTATCTCCTGTGGTAAGGAAGACTCCTGCCCCTCCAGTACCCTTCTGCCTCTTTTTCTGAGAACAGAATTTGGTCAGCCCGTGTGAGAGAGAGTCTCCAAACACATTCAGTTTCAGATTCTTTGGGACTTTGGCTATACCCTTCCTTTAGTTTGGCCAATTCAGTAGCTGTAGATGGGATTTCTTTTGTGGTTATGTCAGGTGTGTCGTCGTCTGAAGCCTCATGGGTGTATTCTGTTTTAATGAAGGGACGGAGCGAGGCTGAGGGCTTTTCTGAGTGATTACGCAAGGATTCTAAGTCCGAGAGGGGGTACGCTTCTTTAGATAGTTCCAGCTCTGACTCCTTTTTTCCCTCATTTGCTGATCTTGCAAACAGCTCCTCTCGGAGCACACAGACAGTAGCCTTTTCATTCCTTATCTCTTCCTGGAGGAGGTGGGTGTTAGCTCCAGCTGAAATTGCAATGCTTTAACCAAATGCTGTAATGAAGCAGTAACTTCCGTATCAGCTTTCTGCTGGTGCTCTCTGTGTCCTACTGCAGCTAGCACAGCAGCAGCTAAGACAGAACATACCACTGGTTGCGCTTTACCTTTTTTGAGTCTCGCTCCTGTGCGCAGGACAGAGACTCGATCAACGAGTGCTTGGATATTATACCAATAGTTTTGTGCCCAGTCCGTCCCTGGAGGAGATGGCCTGGCACCAAATTCATCCAACAAAGTAAACAAAGCTTGTGTATGATGTCCCATGTTACTTACAAATGTCGGAGTGATCATTCCTAGAGGATGCCCAGCGTAAAGTAAATTTACAAAAGTCTCACCCCTGCACTCTGGGAAGGTTCCTCTTCTGCCAAACCAAAGAAAGTTACAAACACTGGAGTAGTCTCTCTTGAGGGACACCCCTTACAAAATGGTTTCTGAGGTCCTACTCCTTACACCTCGAGAGCACCTAGTGTTTACCAAAGTTACAAGTCTCAAAATTACTTTCCAAACTCCCAGGTCTTTTACCTACAGGAGTGCCAATTTCCCAGACCCTGGGCCTCGGGAGCACCGTTTTAGCTCAGGTGCATGTGCAAACACACAAGCAAACAAACAAACAAACAAAAGAGTAAGACAGAGTAAGAAAGGTAGAGAGGTGTTAGGAAATGTAGAAAGGTACGTTGTTTTATTTTCCTAAAATGATCCAATCATAAGAATTAGCAATTCATGCATTTTTTGGAAACAACACTCTCATTTTACGGGGATCCTGCCGACTATGCCAATAAAGTGTTACGATCCGGTTCAGACCCAGAAAAGCAAAGCAGGCGAAGTCTCTGAGCATAAACCAGAAAGAACTTCGAAGGTTCAAAATATTGCCAGATATGAGATTAAAACCAAACGAGATTAAATGTCGATGCCAAAAAATTGATGTATTTTATTTGACAGTAAAAGTAGGGCCCAGTTTGGGGCCAATCACCCTTGCAGTGCCTAAAGGGGCTCCAGCAGAGCTGGAGGGGGGCTGGGAGCAGCCGGAAGCGGGAGCAGCCAGAGCTGGGAGCACCTGCATCTTGGCCAAGGCAGCTGCCGCCAGGTTTGGTGGTGCCTGAGCAGGGCGGGGACGATGCCAGGGACATCCCGCAGTGACGTCTTCTCTTTTCCGCTGGGCGTGCGCTCGGTCCCAAAGCGCACGCCCATTCTGATCTCAGTCTCACTCCATGTTTAGACACGCTCACAGTCCTGGATTTCATCCCATGCCAGTGGCAGACCCGTGCAGCCCCAGAGCCAATACCAAGGCCAGGCTGAAGGCAAACACCACATTTAGCCTTCACGCCAATGGTAGCTGTAATGTAAAACCCAGCCCTAACGCCGAGGCCTCTCCTAATTCCAGCCCCTTGCTAAATGCTCAGCCCTAAACCAAATGCAACGGTGTAATAAATGAATTGGTTTCAGGGTGTTGATTTTTACTGTTTGGATGAGATAGAAAAGAGGGGAGTTGATAGTTGGATAAATGGGCATGTTAACGGAGGATATTGCGAGACTGTCTGGGTGTAATATCGGAGTGTGAGCACTAGGTGGAGACGCAATTGGGGATGTGATGACGTGATGGACTAGAAAATGACCTCATGCAGGTGATGTCAACATCTTGGACCGCTTAGCCAATCATTCGACACCCTCGGGAAATGATTGGACAAAAATGCATCTTGATAAAGACCAATAGAACCCCTGGAAGCGAGCCAATCAGAAGAAGAATCCAAAATCCACCAATTGTGAACAGACAGAGGGCATAAGAACGGACCTGGGACTTTATCCGGGGAGCTCCTGCGGAACTTGGGGTCCAGGGTTGCACCCAGTGGGTCACACTGTCCTTTTTGTGTGCTGCTTTACTCTGGCTTGTCGTGCGGAGCCTGGGCTTATCCTGGGTTCTCGCTCTCAGTTGTTAATGAATAAACAAACGAGTTGGCTTTTCTTTTTTAAAAAAAGTCTCAGCCTCGTTTATAACAACGGTGAGCTCGAAGGCCAAAGCCAGCCCCAACTGCAACTCTTAAGATCAAGCCCAACACCAATCCCAGCTGAAGCCCTAAGTCCAGCTTCGAGCCCAGCCCCAGCCCACACTCCAATGCCGCCTTTAGCTCTAACTCCCAAACTCAGCCCCAACTGCTGCCCTAAGGCCAACCATTCATGGAGTTAAGGCCAGTGCCCCAGGTGCACTCCCTAGCCCAAGGCAGGCTCCAAGCTCAAGGCCACCGTTAGCCCTAAGGGCAGGGCCAGCCCTAAGGCCGGCCTGAGCCGCAATGGCAGCCAAAGGCAGCCCAAGTGGGGCTTCAACGCCGACCCCTCCCCCAGCCCGCCCTGATGCCGGCCCTGCCTCCCTGCGCTGCGAGCCAGGCGCTGTCCCCGCGTGTCACAGAGGCCGCGGCCTGTGGAGCAATCAGCGGGCTCGGTGTGGTGCTGGCACTGGCCGTCCCCGAGCCCCCTGCCTCTGGGGCAGTGTCGTCGCCCGGAGACGTCGTGGCCGCGCCGCCTGCGCCGCAGAGTTGTCACAAAGGGCAGCGGCGACATTAGGACTTCCTGGCCAGCCGCTATTTCCAGGCATGATGCTTAAGCATGGATCGGCCGCTTCTGATAGCGTGTCTGTCTTGGGCGAGCGTTTTTGTGATGGCTGTGCAGGCGCGTTGGATACAGCTGCAGGACGCTCTGTTTCCACAGAAAATTTGCGGCCAGCACTGCCAGGCATGGTCACAGGATGCCTGCTAGTAGTGGCTCAGCAGCTCTGAGACCGCTCTTTGCAGCGTCCAGCGGGGAGTTAAGGGCAGCGTTGAATCGAATGATAGCAATGCAAAAGGATGCAAAGCACAGCGTGTGAACAGGAGCTTTGGAGCGCTCGGCACACAGGATATTTCAGAGGAGAAATCCCCTGGTGCAGCTGGCCCCAATAAAGAGCGGCCGCTGCTGAATGCCACACTCCAGTGGCGTTTTAAATGTAATTTTTCTATTTTATAGGGTTTCATTTTTGCTAAGCTTTGGTAATGCCCGGGGTGTGATGTCATTGACCCGCTGCCTCTCGACCAATCAGATCGCTCCGCTACGTTCTGGCCCCGCCCCTCATTGTTTCCTCACAATGAGGAACCTTGGCGCTCGATTCCCATTGGCTGCCGCCCGGGGGGGCGGGGCTTAGGCTGCCTATATAAGGCGGCGGCGGTGGCGGGGCTTCACTTGCAGTCCCGGCGTGGAGGCGGCAGCAGCGGAGCGGAGCGGGCGGAGAGGAGCGGAAGCCCCGAGGCCGGAGCTCTGGGAGCGGCCCGGCCCTCAGCGCCGCGGCCCTGGAGCCCCGGGTCGGGGCGGGTGGGAGGGGGTGGCTGGGAGGGAGATGGGATGGTTCGCTGCGCCGCTTCTCGCCGCCAATGCGCCTTTTCTCTCTGCAACTTTTCTCAGGTACCTGCGCCGGCCCCTCCAGATGGCAGTGGGAGCGCCAGCAACCCCGGCTCGGCAAAGGCAGGGACGGGCAACTACCGCGGCAACGAGGGACCGCACCCCAGCTCGGCAAAGGCAGGGACGGGCAACTACCGGGGCAACGAGGGACAGCAACCCCGGCTCGGCAAAGGCAGGGCCCCAGCAGCGCCGGGGCAACGAGGGACAAAATCGGAAGAGTTCGGACACCACCCGAAGCCCACCAAAGGTAAAATCAGGTAATACCAGGTAATACCAGGTAAAACACGGTAATACCAGGTAAAACACGGTAATACCAGGTAAAACACGGTAATACCAGCTAATACCATCTAATATTATCTAATACAGGTAAAACACGGTAAAATCAGGTAATACCAGGTAAAATCAGCTAATGCCAGGTAAAACACGGTAAAACAAAATAAAATTGGCAAAAATCACATCAAATGCCTTGAGTGATCTTTGCTCTCCCAGCGAGTGGCTTGCGATGCAAACAAATCCCAAAGCCCCCGCCTTCCCCGTGGGAGAGGAGGCCGGAGCCCCCCCGGCCTCAGCTGGGGTGAGGAGCACGCATGGCCCGGGGCTGTCTCCGTCCCTCTGCATCCTGGGGGGTCCTGTGGTGTCTTCAGGCCTCTCCTGTCGGGGAACGATCGGGACTGGGGGGATCTCTGTCCAAGTCATGGCGGGAGATACTCGGGGCAGTCACCCCAGGGCTGAGAGGGACGGAGCCCCCCTGGCCCCAGCCCCCACACGCATTTCCCAGGGCGAGAGGGACCAGGATGTGCAGTTGGCGGAAAGGCTGCTCGGCCGCGGTGCTCTCTTGCGCGCCCGGTGCTGCGGCCACGCCTCCCGCTGCCTCTCCCGGCGCCCTCTCCTCGCTGCCGGCCTCAGTGGGCGGCGCCCGCCGTGTTCCCACCGTCATCCTTGCATTATTCTCCTTTTTAAAGGAGCCTCCAAGGCTTTAGCACATTAATAGCTGTCTCATCTCCTGTGGGAGCCACTTCGATTCTAATTTTACCAGCCTGCTTCAACCTTTCCAAGCCCAGGGCAGTCCCCTCGGAGCCGTCTAGTCTGTGGCTCTTACACCATGTGCTTAAGGGTGTTAAAGCCTGTTGGTCGTATTTTATGCCTTTTTTTGTTAAAAAGCAAGTCCATACCTGTAGTACGGGGTCTTTTGGTGCTGAAACTCTGCGCCCATGCTGGCAATGTCTCCCAATTACAAAAAAGGAAAAAGAAAAAAAAAAAAAAAGAGAAGGGAAGGTCCGTCTGAGCAGCAGCTCACTGTGCTACCTTTAGTGCCGCCGAGATGGGGTGGGGGGAGCGAAGCAGTTGGAAGCGTCTTATCTGCCTCCTCTGATCTTGGGAGCAGTTTGGCTGCAAGGCGGCCGCCCGTCCTCCGAGTTGCAGGCGCGGTGCCCGGTCGCTGCAGCCGAGCCTTGGCCCACTCCCGGTGCTCTCAGCACGGCACGCAGCAGCAGGGGAGGGGTTCCACAACTCACTCGTGGTTCCGCTCCAGGGCTGCAGGTTCGGGGGGTTCTCCTCAGGCGGGCGGCGTCGGCTCCAGGAGGCCTCAGAGTGTCTCGCAGCAGGCAGTGGTGGTGGTGGTGGGGGGGGGGAGAGGGAAGGGTCAGCCTTCTTCGGTGGTGGTGATTTGAATACAGCATACAGAGGGGGAGAAGGAAAGGAGTAAGTGTTGTATCATGCATTTAACCCGGCCAATACCAACGATTAGCAATGCAATTCCAGTAGCAATTGTTATTCCAAGTTGTGCTAACCATTTTCCCCACCCTGTGAGCCCAAAATACTTTAGGATGGTAGTGACCCATGAACTATCAAATACTTCTCGCGGTTGCATTGCATGAAACAAATTTCTAGTATGATTACTTATTTCTCTCATCTTAGCTCATGCCTCCTCAGCGGAGCTAGAGGCATTATGAATTGTAATACAACCCTCAGTTTCTGTTCTATTGAACATCCCACAAACTCCTTGTTCTTTTAACAATACCATATCTAAAGCTAATCTATTTTGCAGGGTCATTTTAGTATTTTGCTGGACTTGGGTGTATAATTCTCCAAATGCATCTTGTGTCCAATTGCTTCATATACTTAATTGCCAGGTAATATCTTCTAATACGAACTGGTGTCTTTTAAAGGTAACATAGGGAGTAAAGAAATTTTCCAGAAATAGAGATACTTTTTGTCCAGTGGTATAGTAATCTGGAATGTCAACTCCTTGAATTGCCCATTCTGCTCTTTGTGTTGCCTTTGAAGAGGGAACACTACGACAGTGACGTTCTTTAGACACTTTGGTGAAAGTAAAAATACGTCTGGGGCAAAGGGAGGGAATTCCAATTCCACACCTAAGTCCAGCATGTTGTTCTAATGACAAATGTGAATAAAATACCTCATCAGAGCATCCCCAAGCCATTCCAAGAGGGGCTATATATTTTGCAGTTTTCCACTTAGTTGCATCTGCAAAATCAAGGATGGTGATTTCTGGCTTAGTATTGATTGGAGTCCCACGGACTGGGTAGTGGGTAAAAGGAACTCCACATGGGTTGAGAAGGTATTTGTAGGAGGAGTTACAGGACTCATCTTGATTTCTCCAGCCTTTTGAGAGGTATCCCCAACAAGTACACACATCAGTTCCTAATGTTCGAATTCTAAGTGAAAACCATGTTTCTGGAGGATCTCCTGGTCCTTCTTTGCATGTTATCACCTTTGAGCAATTGACTAGAGGACTATCTTCTTTTGTAGTCTTTTTTAGTCTCTAAATTTACCTTTAAGAACTGTTTGTACAGACCATGCCCACATTAAATGTTGTCAGTCGATTGGGGTTCTATTCGTTATGTTCGGAAGTTGACCACAGCAGGAAGGGTTAAAAACTGTGCTATATTTGCCTTCATCTACATCTGGTGTGTAGAGTGGGTCAAACCGTGGATCCCATGGGTAAACAAGGCAGGGCTGTTTAGCATTATATTCCTCAAAGGTTATTGTCTCAGGGCTGAATTTACTTTTATCTAATTTGATGGCTGGGTGAGGGGATTCAATTTGAGATAAGATGGTTCTATTTACCTTTGGACGCCTAGTTCTACAATATTTCTGGTGCAACTGTCCTTCATGAGGTGCATCAGAAGGTGGGTCATATGTTTGGTAAAGGTTATGTACTATAGGGGTACCTCTGCACTCAACTTGGGCTCCATTTTTCTTACTTGTCCACTGTTCAGGTAGAGGCAATGGAGCTGCCACACTAGTCATATTGAGGACAAAAGATAAATTCAAGGGTACTATGTAAGATGGCAATCCTGGTTCAGCAGAATCAGGTAATGTTACACATACACCTTGATCAGTAGGATTCCATATTTTTGCAAACCCTTTTCCTAATTTCCAGGCAAGCTTCCTTTGATCTAGCTCTGCTAGCTAGCTCTGCTGAGCACATGCACAAGGTAAATAAGCATAAAAATAGAGCTAACATGTTACAATCCCAATTACCAGTAAACCGAAGCATAGTTCGTATCTGAGGTTTTTCATGCACAGTCCTGAATATTTTTTTCTCCTGTTGTTCAGTTACCTGTGAAAGACAAGAAAAAGTCTGTCCAGCCCCTTTCAGGGCTAATATTAAAATGTAGGAATAAGCCAGCGAGAGCTTATTTTGTGTTCTTTGCCATAAGCATCGTTTGCTTTCCAGGTATGCATGTTCAAAGGAGTAGTGAGTACCATGGGTACAGCTCCTGCGGTAGGCAGTTCCACCCATACAGGCTGTCCTGGGAAGCGTGCGGGTTTTTGATTACCTGTAGGTTTAGATGTTGCTGGTATCAAGGAGGGAGGCTGCAGATAAAAAGCTGTGAGTCTGGGACATCCATTTACTCCCCATTGCTCATGTACTGTTTTCACAGCATCCCATAGTCGTTCAGTCCAATTAGAATGTTGAGGTTTCAGAAATCGCTTAAGCAGGCCATTTGTTCTCTCGACGATGCCATTTGCTTGTGGATAATGGGGTGTGTGAAATATCCACTGGATCCCTTCTTCTTTGGCCCATTTTTGGACGATGGTCGCTGTGAAATGTGCCCCGTTGTCGGATTGGATAGGTACAGGTTTTGGAAAGAAACTGAACCACATTTTAAGGGCTTCTAATGTGTTTGCACTAGTTGCCCGAGAGAAGGCTCCTGCTTGGACTAGTCCTGACCTGACTTCTACCGACACGTGTTGTTTGCCCTCAGACTTTCCAAAAGGTCCAATATCATCTACTTGCCATGTGTCCCACAGTCCCTTTCCTGTCTCTGATATGTGAGGGGGGTTGTTCTAAAGGGTGACGCTCTGATCGGGTCCGGCACTGCTCGCATGAAGATCTGCAGGTACGGCACATTTCCCGAGTCCCCGGCCATCCTCTGCTTGCTGCTTCCTTGTATAGGTCTTGTGCCCCGGTGTGCTGTCGCTTTAAGTGCAACCATTCTAATAATGGATCCCAGTTTTCTCTTGGAGGTTTTCTACTTAGTGGGGCTAATCTGGCCCTCTCATCTACTTTGTGATTCCAGTGGCTAGTTGGGGTTTCCTTTTCTTGATGAGAGGCTACCCAGCCAACTAAAAAATTCCCCTTTTTTGCTACAGCAAGAATTTCTTGCCATTTTTCCTTTTGCCAAGCAGGGACCCTGTTTACTTCCCAGTCCTTTTTGTCCCAGAAGGGGAGCCATTCAGTACACCCTTTGAACACAGCAAAAGAATCAGTGTAAACATATACAGAGTCTGAGGTTTCAGATGCATGGTTAAATACACTCCAGACTGCTGCCAGTTCTCCCACTTGTGCACTACCTTCCCCTTCTGTTACAATTTGCTTGCCTGTATTTATTTGTAAGGCTACAGCACCACATTTCCAAACCTTACCTTCTCGCTTTGCTGATGCATCCGTAAACCACACATTCTGCAATCGTTCTGAGTACGGGGGAGCAACTTGGATCATAGAAGGTGAAAAGTCAGTGGTGCTATTTAGGGTTACCTCATCTTGTAGAGGAAGATTTTTGCGAGCTCCTTCTGTTACTTGAAAAATGGTGCAATAATGTTCCATTTGAGCATACCGTTTGCAAACAGAGGCACGTTGGGCCACCCCGTCAGGGGGTGGGATTCCTGCCAAAACTGACTTGATGACTTGAAAAGGTTCCCTTAAAATCAGGGGTTGTTTGTGGGTAGTTTTCTCTGCTTCCTGAAAAGCAGTGCTGACCACGAATAAACTTTTTTCCCAGGTAGAATATCGTTTTTCTGCATCTTTAAAACTGCGTGAGTAAAAGCCTATGGGTCTGGTAGGACCATCGGGTCCTTTCTGCCATAAATGTATAGACAGTCCAGAGCTTGCAAATCGCCATTCCATGTGTACTGGATCAGTGGGATGTATAGGACCTAGGGATTGGTATGTGTTAGCTTCAAAAATTAGGAGTTGTAGGGCCTCATCGTGCAAGGGAGTCCAATCCCACTTTGCTTTTTTTCCTAGCAAATCATACAGGGGCCTTGCAATTATTGAAAAGTCAGGAATGTGTTTCCTCCAAAAAATTAGCAGGCCTAAAGCATGCTGCAGGTCTTTTTTAGTCTCTGGGGTTTCAATTTGGTCTAGGTGGCTGAGGGTGTCTGGGGCAATACACACCATTCCTCCTTTCCACCAGATTCCCAAGAATTTTACTTCTAGGGAAGGGAGTTGTACTTTTTCAGGAGGAATACGTAAGCCCGGGGATTCTAGATGTTTAATGATGTTTGTTTGTGTTGTTTGTACAGGTGTAATCTCATCTCCTGCCACCAAAATGCCATCAATGTATTGGTATACTCTTACTCCTGGTGCAGGAGGAATGAGTGACAATTCTTGTGCTAGTGCATGATGTGCTAGAGTGGGTGAGTGTTTGAATCCTTGTGGGAGGCGAGTGAAAGTATATTGCTGGCCCTCCCCCGTGAAAGCAAAACGCTCCTGATCTTGTTCCTGCGAGGGGACCATAAAAAACATGTCCTTGACATCAATAGTGGCCATAATTTGATGAGCTTGTTCTTGTCTAGTAGCTCTCAGCTCAGCAATGTTTGGGACTGCAGCAGTGAGAGGCCCTGTATTTTGAGTTAAGCCGCCGATAGTCTCCTGTCAGTCTCCAGTTGCCATTAGGCTTGCGGACTGGCCACACAGGAGCATTGTAAGGGGAATGTGTTGCAATCACTATTCCTTTTTCTTTCAAATGTGCAATAATTGGTGTGATTCCTTCTCTGGCTCCTAAAGGCAAGGGGTAAGGTTTGACATTGGTTACTAGGGAGGGGGGAAGAGCAGGAGCAGAACTTAACAAACACAAATGGGAGGTTTCCTGCCCCAAAGTCCCTATTTTTCCTTCTTCATTGGTCCAAGGCCTTCCCTTTAGGAGGTCCAGACCCAGTGAATTTGTAGGAAATTCACCTGTAATCATTAGGGTGTCAACTGCTTTCTCTTCTGCCGGTAACCAGCGTCTTACCTTTGCTGTCATCTGGGCTTGGCTATTCTCAAAAACATCTGTGACACGTATACTCTTACGTGAGGGAGTGATTCCACGTGAGGAGGCATCTTCAATTTTAAGGGCAGACACCTGAGCACCAGTATCTACTAAAAAAGTTACCGGGGCTTTGTGGGGACCAGTAGGACAGGTTATTAACGGGTCTCCTCTGGAATTGTTAGAAAGGCGCCTGATGTGAATCCACCCTTCGCCCCCTGGCTTACCTTCTGCAAAGATAAGGGTTTTCTGTCACCTTCCCTTTCTTGTGGTTCCTCCAGGGGAGGGGCTGTAGCAGGGACAGCTTTTAATGGTTCCTCTTTTGCTGGCCACTCTTGGATGAATAGTTCTAATTTATTAGTGGGCTGGCCATCCATTAGGGTCCTTGGGACTCCCTTTTGTAAGCCCGCAATCCACAAGGCATTTCTTTTCTCCTTGCGTTCTTCCCCTGTATTTGTTTGTCTACCCAGCCCAGGGGAGAACCTTACCTTTTGGAGTTTTGCTGGGGACAGGGTTTTGCACTCTGTGCGCCGAATTGATCTAGAATCAGTTGTATTTGAAGGAATTGGGCCATATTTTCTCCCGTAATTAATTAATTCTTGTGCCACCTTCCCCCCCAGGTCCAAACCTTCCCTTTTGCCCGCTTAAGACTGAGGGAAATAGCTGCTGCCTCCAAGGTGGCTACAGCTCTTTCTGCAATTGGGAGACTTTCTATTTGTCCTTTTAGCTGCATGCCTATGGGTTTCACAGCTTCAGGGAGGCCTCTGATAAGAGGTATCATTCTCTCAGGATCCACAGACACCATCACTGGAGATTCACCTCGTGGTGTTAATTTCCTATCATGCATCATTTGTAAACGAGCCGCTTTCTGTACACTTTCTACAGTCTGATTGACATTCCTTACTATAGCCAGGGGATCTCCTCTTTCTGAAGGACTGAGTCTGCCAGCCCAATCAGCAGCTCTCTGGGGAGGGACCAAGGAGCACGGTTATCTCCTGTGGTAAGGAAGACTCCTGCCCCTCCAGTACCCTTCTGCCTCTTTTTCTGAGAACAGAATTTGGTCAGCCCGTGTGAGAGAGAGTCTCCAAACACATTCAGTTTCAGATTCTTTGGGACTTTGGCTATACCCTTCCTTTAGTTTGGCCAATTCAGTAGCTGTAGATGGGATTTCTTTTGTGGTTATGTCAGGTGTGTCGTCGTCTGAAGCCTCATGGGTGTATTCTGTTTTAATGAAGGGACGGAGCGAGGCTGAGGGCTTTTCTGAGTGATTACGCAAGGATTCTAAGTCCGAGAGGGGGTACGCTTCTTTAGATAGTTCCAGCTCTGACTCCTTTTTTCCCTCATTTGCTGATCTTGCAAACAGCTCCTCTCGGAGCACACAGACAGTAGCCTTTTCATTCCTTATCTCTTCCTGGAGGAGGTGGGTGTTAGCTCCAGCTGAAATTGCAATGCTTTAACCAAATGCTGTAATGAAGCAGTAACTTCCGTATCAGCTTTCTGCTGGTGCTCTCTGTGTCCTACTGCAGCTAGCACAGCAGCAGCTAAGACAGAACATACCACTGGTTGCGCTTTACCTTTTTTGAGTCTCGCTCCTGTGCGCAGGACAGAGACTCGATCAACGAGTGCTTGGATATTATACCAATAGTTTTGTGCCCAGTCCGTCCCTGGAGGAGATGGCCTGGCACCAAATTCATCCAACAAAGTAAACAAAGCTTGTGTATGATGTCCCATGTTACTTACAAATGTCGGAGTGATCATTCCTAGAGGATGCCCAGCGTAAAGTAAATTTACAAAAGTCTCACCCCTGCACTCTGGGAAGGTTCCTCTTCTGCCAAACCAAAGAAAGTTACAAACACTGGAGTAGTCTCTCTTGAGGGACACCCCTTACAAAATGGTTTCTGAGGTCCTACTCCTTACACCTCGAGAGCACCTAGTGTTTACCAAAGTTACAAGTCTCAAAATTACTTTCCAAACTCCCAGGTCTTTTACCTACAGGAGTGCCAATTTCCCAGACCCTGGGCCTCGGGAGCACCGTTTTAGCTCAGGTGCATGTGCAAACACACAAGCAAACAAACAAACAAACAAAAGAGTAAGACAGAGTAAGAAAGGTAGAGAGGTGTTAGGAAATGTAGAAAGGTACGTTGTTTTATTTTCCTAAAATGATCCAATCATAAGAATTAGCAATTCATGCATTTTTTGGAAACAACACTCTCATTTTACGGGGATCCTGCCGACTATGCCAATAAAGTGTTACGATCCGGTTCAGACCCAGAAAAGCAAAGCAGGCGAAGTCTCTGAGCATAAACCAGAAAGAACTTCGAAGGTTCAAAATATTGCCAGATATGAGATTAAAACCAAACGAGATTAAATGTCGATGCCAAAAAATTGATGTATTTTATTTGACAGTAAAAGTAGGGCCCAGTTTGGGGCCAATCACCCTTGCAGTGCCTAAAGGGGCTCCAGCAGAGCTGGAGGGGGGCTGGGAGCAGCCGGAAGCGGGAGCAGCCAGAGCTGGGAGCACCTGCATCTTGGCCAAGGCAGCTGCCGCCAGGTTTGGTGGTGCCTGAGCAGGGCGGGGACGATGCCAGGGACATCCCGCAGTGACGTCTTCTCTTTTCCGCTGGGCGTGCGCTCGGTCCCAAAGCGCACGCCCATTCTGATCTCAGTCTCACTCCATGTTTAGACACGCTCACAGTCCTGGATTTCATCCCATGCCAGTGGCAGACCCGTGCAGCCCCAGAGCCAATACCAAGGCCAGGCTGAAGGCAAACACCACATTTAGCCTTCACGCCAATGGTAGCTGTAATGTAAAACCCAGCCCTAACGCCGAGGCCTCTCCTAATTCCAGCCCCTTGCTAAATGCTCAGCCCTAAACCAAATGCAACGGTGTAATAAATGAATTGGTTTCAGGGTGTTGATTTTTACTGTTTGGAGGAGATAGAAAAGAGGGGAGTTGATAGTTGGATAAATGGGCATGTTAACGGAGGATATTGCGAGACTGTCTGGGTGTAATATCGGAGTGTGAGCACTAGGTGGAGACGCAATTGGGGATGTGATGACGTGATGGACTAGAAAATGACCTCATGCAGGTGATGTCAACATCTTGGACCGCTTAGCCAATCATTCGACACCCTCGGGAAATGATTGGACAAAAATGCATCTTGATAAAGACCAATAGAACCCCTGGAAGCGAGCCAATCAGAAGAAGAATCCAAAATCCACCAATTGTGAACAGACAGAGGGCATAAGAACGGACCTGGGACTTTATCCGGGGAGCTCCTGCGGAACTTGGGGTCCAGGGTTGCACCCAGTGGGTCACACTGTCCTTTTTGTGTGCTGCTTTACTCTGGCTTGTCGTGCGGAGCCTGGGCTTATCCTGGGTTCTCGCTCTCAGTTGTTAATGAATAAACAAACGAGTTGGCTTTTCTTTTTTAAAAAAAGTCTCAGCCTCGTTTATAACAACGGTGAGCTCGAAGGCCAAAGCCAGCCCCAACTGCAACTCTTAAGATCAAGCCCAACACCAATCCCAGCTGAAGCCCTAAGTCCAGCTTCGAGCCCAGCCCCAGCCCACACTCCAATGCCGCCTTTAGCTCTAACTCCCAAACTCAGCCCCAACTGCTGCCCTAAGGCCAACCATTCATGGAGTTAAGGCCAGTGCCCCAGGTGCACTCCCTAGCCCAAGGCAGGCTCCAAGCTCAAGGCCACCGTTAGCCCTAAGGGCAGGGCCAGCCCTAAGGCCGGCCTGAGCCGCAATGGCAGCCAAAGGCAGCCCAAGTGGGGCTTCAACGCCGACCCCTCCCCCAGCCCGCCCTGATGCCGGCCCTGCCTCCCTGCGCTGCGAGCCAGGCGCTGTCCCCGCGTGTCACAGAGGCCGCGGCCTGTGGAGCAATCAGCGGGCTCGGTGTGGTGCTGGCACTGGCCGTCCCCGAGCCCCCTGCCTCTGGGGCAGTGTCGTCGCCCGGAGACGTCGTGGCCGCGCCGCCTGCGCCGCAGAGTTGTCACAAAGGGCAGCGGCGACATTAGGACTTCCTGGCCAGCCGCTATTTCCAGGCATGATGCTTAAGCATGGATCGGCCGCTTCTGATAGCGTGTCTGTCTTGGGCGAGCGTTTTTGTGATGGCTGTGCAGGCGCGTTGGATACAGCTGCAGGACGCTCTGTTTCCACAGAAAATTTGCGGCCAGCACTGCCAGGCATGGTCACAGGATGCCTGCTAGTAGTGGCTCAGCAGCTCTGAGACCGCTCTTTGCAGCGTCCAGCGGGGAGTTAAGGGCAGTGTTGAATCGAATGATAGCAATGCAAAAGGATGCAAAGCACAGCGTGTGAACAGGAGCTTTGGAGCGCTCGGCACACAGGATATTTCAGAGGAGAAATCCCCTGGTGCAGCTGGCCCCAATAAAGAGCGGCCGCTGCTGAATGCCACACTCCAGTGGCGTTTTAAATGTAATTTTTCTATTTTATAGGGTTTCATTTTTGCTAAGCTTTGGTAATGCCCGGGGTGTGATGTCATTGACCCGCTGCCTCTCGACCAATCAGATCGCTCCGCTACGTTCTGGCCCCGCCCCTCATTGTTTCCTCACAATGAGGAACCTTGGCGCTCGATTCCCATTGGCTGCCGCCCGGGGGGGGCGGGGCTTAGGCTGCCTATATAAGGCGGCGGCGGTGGCGGGGCTTCACTTGCAGTCCCGGCGTGGAGGCGGCAGCAGCGGAGCGGAGCGGGCGGAGAGGAGCGGAAGCCCCGAGGCCGGAGCTCTGGGAGCGGCCCGGCCCTCAGCGCCGCGGCCCTGGAGCCCCGGGTCGGGGCGGGTGGGAGGGGGTGGCTGGGAGGGAGATGGGATGGTTCGCTGCGCCGCTTCTCGCCGCCAATGCGCCTTTTCTCTCTGCAACTTTTCTCAGGTACCTGCGCCGGCCCCTCCAGATGGCAGTGGGAGCGCCAGCAACCCCGGCTCGGCAAAGGCAGGGACGGGCAACTACCGCGGCAACGAGGGACCGCACCCCAGCTCGGCAAAGGCAGGGACGGGCAACTACCGGGGCAACGAGGGACAGCAACCCCGGCTCGGCAAAGGCAGGGCCCCAGCAGCGCCGGGGCAACGAGGGACAAAATCGGAAGAGTTCGGACACCACCCGAAGCCCACCAAAGGTAAAATCAGGTAATACCAGGTAATACCAGGTAAAACACGGTAATACCAGGTAAAACACGGTAATACCAGCTAATACCATCTAATATTATCTAATACAGGTAAAACACGGTAAAATCAGGTAATACCAGGTAAAATCAGCTAATGCCAGGTAAAACACGGTAAAACAAAATAAAATTGGCAAAAATCACATCAAATGCCTTGAGTGATCTTTGCTCTCCCAGCGAGTGGCTTGCGATGCAAACAAATCCCAAAGCCCCCGCCTTCCCCGTGGGAGAGGAGGCCGGAGCCCCCCCGGCCTCAGCTGGGGTGAGGAGCACGCATGGCCCGGGGCTGTCTCCGTCCCTCTGCATCCTGGGGGGTCCTGTGGTGTCTTCAGGCCTCTCCTGTCGGGGAACGATCGGGACTGGGGGGATCTCTGTCCAAGTCATGGCGGGAGATACTCGGGGCAGTCACCCCAGGGCTGAGAGGGACGGAGCCCCCCTGGCCCCAGCCCCCACACGCATTTCCCAGGGCGAGAGGGACCAGGATGTGCAGTTGGCGGAAAGGCTGCTCGGCCGCGGTGCTCTCTTGCGCGCCCGGTGCTGCGGCCACGCCTCCCGCTGCCTCTCCCGGCGCCCTCTCCTCGCTGCCGGCCTCAGTGGGCGGCGCCCGCCGTGTTCCCACCGTCATCCTTGCATTATTCTCCTTTTTAAAGGAGCCTCCAAGGCTTTAGCACATTAATAGCTGTCTCATTTCCTGTGGGAGCCACTTCGATTCTAATTTTACCAGCCTGCTTCAACCTTTCCAAGCCCAGGGCAGTCCCCTCGGAGCCGTCTAGTCTGTGGCTCTTACACCATGTGCTTAAGGGTGTTAAAGCCTGTTGGTCGTATTTTATGCCTTTTTTTGTTAAAAAGCAAGTCCATACCTGTAGTACGGGGTCTTTTGGTGCTGAAACTCTGCGCCCATGCTGGCAATGTCTCCCAATTACAAAAAAGGAAAAAGAAAAAAAAAAAAAAAGAGAAGGGAAGGTCCGTCTGAGCAGCAGCTCACTGTGCTACCTTTAGTGCCGCCGAGATGGGGTGGGGGGAGCGAAGCAGTTGGAAGCGTCTTATCTGCCTCCTCTGATCTTGGGAGCAGTTTGGCTGCAAGGCGGCCGCCCGTCCTCCGAGTTGCAGGCGCGGTGCCCGGTCGCTGCAGCCGAGCCTTGGCCCACTCCCGGTGCTCTCAGCACGGCACGCAGCAGCAGGGGAGGGGTTCCACAACTCACTCGTGGTTCCGCTCCAGGGCTGCAGGTTCGGGGGGTTCTCCTCAGGCGGGCGGCGTCGGCTCCAGGAGGCCTCAGAGTGTCTCGCAGCAGGCAGTGGTGGTGGTGGTGGGGGGGGGGGAGAGGGAAGGGTCAGCCTTCTTCGGTGGTGGTGATTTGAATACAGCATACAGAGGGGGAGAAGGAAAGGAGTAAGTGTTGTATCATGCATTTAACCCGGCCAATACCAACGATTAGCAATGCAATTCCAGTAGCAATTGTTATTCCAAGTTGTGCTAACCATTTTCCCCACCCTGTGAGCCCAAAATACTTTAGGATGGTAGTGACCCATGAACTATCAAATACTTCTCGCGGTTGCATTGCATGAAACAAATTTCTAGTATGATTACTTATTTCTCTCATCTTAGCTCATGCCTCCTCAGCGGAGCTAGAGGCATTATGAATTGTAATACAACCCTCAGTTTCTGTTCTATTGAACATCCCACAAACTCCTTGTTCTTTTAACAATACCATATCTAAAGCTAATCTATTTTGCAGGGTCATTTTAGTATTTTGCTGGACTTGGGTGTATAATTCTCCAAATGCATCTTGTGTCCAATTGCTTCATATACTTAATTGCCAGGTAATATCTTCTAATACGAACTGGTGTCTTTTAAAGGTAACATAGGGAGTAAAGAAATTTTCCAGAAATAGAGATACTTTTTGTCCAGTGGTATAGTAATCTGGAATGTCAACTCCTTGAATTGCCCATTCTGCTCTTTGTGTTGCCTTTGAAGAGGGAACACTACGACAGTGACGTTCTTTAGACACTTTGGTGAAAGTAAAAATACGTCTGGGGCAAAGGGAGGGAATTCCAATTCCACACCTAAGTCCAGCATGTTGTTCTAATGACAAATGTGAATAAAATACCTCATCAGAGCATCCCCAAGCCATTCCAAGAGGGGCTATATATTTTGCAGTTTTCCACTTAGTTGCATCTGCAAAATCAAGGATGGTGATTTCTGGCTTAGTATTGATTGGAGTCCCACGGACTGGGTAGTGGGTAAAAGGAACTCCACATGGGTTGAGAAGGTATTTGTAGGAGGAGTTACAGGACTCATCTTGATTTCTCCAGCCTTTTGAGAGGTATCCCCAACAAGTACACACATCAGTTCCTAATGTTCGAATTCTAAGTGAAAACCATGTTTCTGGAGGATCTCCTGGTCCTTCTTTGCATGTTATCACCTTTGAGCAATTGACTAGAGGACTATCTTCTTTTGTAGTCTTTTTTAGTCTCTAAATTTACCTTTAAGAACTGTTTGTACAGACCATGCCCACATTAAATGTTGTCAGTCGATTGGGGTTCTATTCGTTATGTTCGGAAGTTGACCACAGCAGGAAGGGTTAAAAACTGTGCTATATTTGCCTTCATCTACATCTGGTGTGTAGAGTGGGTCAAACCGTGGATCCCATGGGTAAACAAGGCAGGGCTGTTTAGCATTATATTCCTCAAAGGTTATTGTCTCAGGGCTGAATTTACTTTTATCTAATTTGATGGCTGGGTGAGGGGATTCAATTTGAGATAAGATGGTTCTATTTACCTTTGGACGCCTAGTTCTACAATATTTCTGGTGCAACTGTCCTTCATGAGGTGCATCAGAAGGTGGGTCATATGTTTGGTAAAGGTTATGTACTATAGGGGTACCTCTGCACTCAACTTGGGCTCCATTTTTCTTACTTGTCCACTGTTCAGGTAGAGGCAATGGAGCTGCCACACTAGTCATATTGAGGACAAAAGATAAATTCAAGGGTACTATGTAAGATGGCAATCCTGGTTCAGCAGAATCAGGTAATGTTACACATACACCTTGATCAGTAGGATTCCATATTTTTGCAAACCCTTTTCCTAATTTCCAGGCAAGCTTCCTTTGATCTAGCTCTGCTAGCTAGCTCTGCTGAGCACATGCACAAGGTAAATAAGCATAAAAATAGAGCTAACATGTTACAATCCCAATTACCAGTAAACCGAAGCATAGTTCGTATCTGAGGTTTTTCATGCACAGTCCTGAATATTTTTTTCTCCTGTTGTTCAGTTACCTGTGAAAGACAAGAAAAAGTCTGTCCAGCCCCTTTCAGGGCTAATATTAAAATGTAGGAATAAGCCAGCGAGAGCTTATTTTGTGTTCTTTGCCATAAGCATCGTTTGCTTTCCAGGTATGCATGTTCAAAGGAGTAGTGAGTACCATGGGTACAGCTCCTGCGGTAGGCAGTTCCACCCATACAGGCTGTCCTGGGAAGCGTGCGGGTTTTTGATTACCTGTAGGTTTAGATGTTGCTGGTATCAAGGAGGGAGGCTGCAGATAAAAAGCTGTGAGTCTGGGACATCCATTTACTCCCCATTGCTCATGTACTGTTTTCACAGCATCCCATAGTCGTTCAGTCCAATTAGAATGTTGAGGTTTCAGAAATCGCTTAAGCAGGCCATTTGTTCTCTCGACGATGCCATTTGCTTGTGGATAATGGGGTGTGTGAAATATCCACTGGATCCCTTCTTCTTTGGCCCATTTTTGGACGATGGTCGCTGTGAAATGTGCCCCGTTGTCGGATTGGATAGGTACAGGTTTTGGAAAGAAACTGAACCACATTTTAAGGGCTTCTAATGTGTTTGCACTAGTTGCCCGAGAGAAGGCTCCTGCTTGGACTAGTCCTGACCTGACTTCTACCGACACGTGTTGTTTGCCCTCAGACTTTCCAAAAGGTCCAATATCATCTACTTGCCATGTGTCCCACAGTCCCTTTCCTGTCTCTGATATGTGAGGGGGGTTGTTCTAAAGGGTGACGCTCTGATCGGGTCCGGCACTGCTCGCATGAAGATCTGCAGGTACGGCACATTTCCCGAGTCCCCGGCCATCCTCTGCTTGCTGCTTCCTTGTATAGGTCTTGTGCCCCGGTGTGCTGTCGCTTTAAGTGCAACCATTCTAATAATGGATCCCAGTTTTCTCTTGGAGGTTTTCTACTTAGTGGGGCTAATCTGGCCCTCTCATCTACTTTGTGATTCCAGTGGCTAGTTGGGGTTTCCTTTTCTTGATGAGAGGCTACCCAGCCAACTAAAAAATTCCCCTTTTTTGCTACAGCAAGAATTTCTTGCCATTTTTCCTTTTGCCAAGCAGGGACCCTGTTTACTTCCCAGTCCTTTTTGTCCCAGAAGGGGAGCCATTCAGTACACCCTTTGAACACAGCAAAAGAATCAGTGTAAACATATACAGAGTCTGAGGTTTCAGATGCATGGTTAAATACACTCCAGACTGCTGCCAGTTCTCCCACTTGTGCACTACCTTCCCCTTCTGTTACAATTTGCTTGCCTGTATTTATTTGTAAGGCTACAGCACCACATTTCCAAACCTTACCTTCTCGCTTTGCTGATGCATCCGTAAACCACACATTCTGCAATCGTTCTGAGTACGGGGGAGCAACTTGGATCATAGAAGGTGAAAAGTCAGTGGTGCTATTTAGGGTTACCTCATCTTGTAGAGGAAGATTTTTGCGAGCTCCTTCTGTTACTTGAAAAATGGTGCAATAATGTTCCATTTGAGCATACCGTTTGCAAACAGAGGCACGTTGGGCCACCCCGTCAGGGGGTGGGATTCCTGCCAAAACTGACTTGATGACTTGAAAAGGTTCCCTTAAAATCAGGGGTTGTTTGTGGGTAGTTTTCTCTGCTTCCTGAAAAGCAGTGCTGACCACGAATAAACTTTTTTCCCAGGTAGAATATCGTTTTTCTGCATCTTTAAAACTGCGTGAGTAAAAGCCTATGGGTCTGGTAGGACCATCGGGTCCTTTCTGCCATAAATGTGTAGACAGTCCAGAGCTTGCAAATCGCCATTCCATGTGTACTGGATCAGTGGGATGTATAGGACCTAGGGATTGGTATGTGTTAGCTTCAAAAATTAGGAGTTGTAGGGCCTCATCGTGCAAGGGAGTCCAATCCCACTTTGCTTTTTTTCCTAGCAAATCATACAGGGGCCTTGCAATTATTGAAAAGTCAGGAATGTGTTTCCTCCAAAAAATTAGCAGGCCTAAAGCATGCTGCAGGTCTTTTTTAGTCTCTGGGGTTTCAATTTGGTCTAGGTGGCTGAGGGTGTCTGGGGCAATACACACCATTCCTCCTTTCCACCAGATTCCCAAGAATTTTACTTCTAGGGAAGGGAGTTGTACTTTTTCAGGAGGAATACGTAAGCCCGGGGATTCTAGATGTTTAATGATGTTTGTTTGTGTTGTTTGTACAGGTGTAATCTCATCTCCTGCCACCAAAATGCCATCAATGTATTGGTATACTCTTACTCCTGGTGCAGGAGGAATGAGTGACAATTCTTGTGCTAGTGCATGATGTGCTAGAGTGGGTGAGTGTTTGAATCCTTGTGGGAGGCGAGTGAAAGTATATTGCTGGCCCTCCCCCGTGAAAGCAAAACGCTCCTGATCTTGTTCCTGCGAGGGGACCATAAAAAACATGTCCTTGACATCAATAGTGGCCATAATTTGATGAGCTTGTTCTTGTCTAGTAGCTCTCAGCTCAGCAATGTTTGGGACTGCAGCAGTGAGAGGCCCTGTATTTTGAGTTAAGCCGCCGATAGTCTCCTGTCAGTCTCCAGTTGCCATTAGGCTTGCGGACTGGCCACACAGGAGCATTGTAAGGGGAATGTGTTGCAATCACTATTCCTTTTTCTTTCAAATGTGCAATAATTGGTGTGATTCCTTCTCTGGCTCCTAAAGGCAAGGGGTAAGGTTTGACATTGGTTACTAGGGAGGGGGGAAGAGCAGGAGCAGAACTTAACAAACACAAATGGGAGGTTTCCTGCCCCAAAGTCCCTATTTTTCCTTCTTCATTGGTCCAAGGCCTTCCCTTTAGGAGGTCCAGACCCAGTGAATTTGTAGGAAATTCACCTGTAATCATTAGGGTGTCAACTGCTTTCTCTTCTGCCGGTAACCAGCGTCTTACCTTTGCTGTCATCTGGGCTTGGCTATTCTCAAAAACATCTGTGACACGTATACTCTTACGTGAGGGAGTGATTCCACGTGAGGAGGCATCTTCAATTTTAAGGGCAGACACCTGAGCACCAGTATCTACTAAAAAAGTTACCGGGGCTTTGTGGGGACCAGTAGGACAGGTTATTAACGGGTCTCCTCTGGAATTGTTAGAAAGGCGCCTGATGTGAATCCACCCTTCGCCCCCTGGCTTACCTTCTGCAAAGATAAGGGTTTTCTGTCACCTTCCCTTTCTTGTGGTTCCTCCAGGGGAGGGGCTGTAGCAGGGACAGCTTTTAATGGTTCCTCTTTTGCTGGCCACTCTTGGATGAATAGTTCTAATTTATTAGTGGGCTGGCCATCCATTAGGGTCCTTGGGACTCCCTTTTGTAAGCCCGCAATCCACAGGGCATTTCTTTTCTCCTTGCGTTCTTCCCCTGTATTTGTTTGTCTACCCAGCCCAGGGGAGAACCTTACCTTTTGGAGTTTTGCTGGGGACAGGGTTTTGCACTCTGTGCGCCGAATTGATCTAGAATCAGTTGTATTTGAAGGAATTGGGCCATATTTTCTCCCGTAATTAATTAATTCTTGTGCCACCTTCCCCCCCAGGTCCAAACCTTCCCTTTTGCCCGCTTAAGACTGAGGGAAATAGCTGCTGCCTCCAAGGTGGCTACAGCTCTTTCTGCAATTGGGAGACTTTCTATTTGTCCTTTTAGCTGCATGCCTATGGGTTTCACAGCTTCAGGGAGGCCTCTGATAAGAGGTATCATTCTCTCAGGATCCACAGGCACCATCACTGGAGATTCACCTCGTGGTGTTAATTTCCTATCATGCATCATTTGTAAACGAGCCGCTTTCTGTACACTTTCTACAGTCTGATTGACATTCCTTACTATAGCCAGGGGATCTCCTCTTTCTGAAGGACTGAGTCTGCCAGCCCAATCAGCAGCTCTCTGGGGAGGGACCAAGGAGCACGGTTATCTCCTGTGGTAAGGAAGACTCCTGCCCCTCCAGTACCCTTCTGCCTCTTTTTCTGAGAACAGAATTTGGTCAGCCCGTGTGAGAGAGAGTCTCCAAACACATTCAGTTTCAGATTCTTTGGGACTTTGGCTATACCCTTCCTTTAGTTTGGCCAATTCAGTAGCTGTAGATGGGATTTCTTTTGTGGTTATGTCAGGTGTGTCGTCGTCTGAAGCCTCATGGGTGTATTCTGTTTTAATGAAGGGACGGAGCGAGGCTGAGGGCTTTTCTGAGTGATTACGCAAGGATTCTAAGTCCGAGAGGGGGTACGCTTCTTTAGATAGTTCCAGCTCTGACTCCTTTTTTCCCTCATTTGCTGATCTTGCAAACAGCTCCTCTCGGAGCACACAGACAGTAGCCTTTTCATTCCTTATCTCTTCCTGGAGGAGGTGGGTGTTAGCTCCAGCTGAAATTGCAATGCTTTAACCAAATGCTGTAATGAAGCAGTAACTTCCGTATCAGCTTTCTGCTGGTGCTCTCTGTGTCCTACTGCAGCTAGCACAGCAGCAGCTAAGACAGAACATACCACTGGTTGCGCTTTACCTTTTTTGAGTCTCGCTCCTGTGCGCAGGACAGAGACTCGATCAACGAGTGCTTGGATATTATACCAATAGTTTTGTGCCCAGTCCGTCCCTGGAGGAGATGGCCTGGCACCAAATTCATCCAACAAAGTAAACAAAGCTTGTGTATGATGTCCCATGTTACTTACAAATGTCGGAGTGATCATTCCTAGAGGATGCCCAGCGTAAAGTAAATTTACAAAAGTCTCACCCCTGCACTCTGGGAAGGTTCCTCTTCTGCCAAACCAAAGAAAGTTACAAACACTGGAGTAGTCTCTCTTGAGGGACACCCCTTACAAAATGGTTTCTGAGGTCCTACTCCTTACACCTCGAGAGCACCTAGTGTTTACCAAAGTTACAAGTCTCAAAATTACTTTCCAAACTCCCAGGTCTTTTACCTACAGGAGTGCCAATTTCCCAGACCCTGGGCCTCGGGAGCACCGTTTTAGCTCAGGTGCATGTGCAAACACACAAGCAAACAAACAAACAAACAAAAGAGTAAGACAGAGTAAGAAAGGTAGAGAGGTGTTAGGAAATGTAGAAAGGTACGTTGTTTTATTTTCCTAAAATGATCCAATCATAAGAATTAGCAATTCATGCATTTTTTGGAAACAACACTCTCATTTTACGGGGATCCTGCCGACTATGCCAATAAAGTGTTACGATCCGGTTCAGACCCAGAAAGGCAAAGCAGGCGAAGTCTCTGAGCATAAACCAGAAAGAACTTCGAAGGTTCAAAATATTGCCAGATATGAGATTAAAACCAAACGAGATTAAATGTCGATGCCAAAAAATTGATGTATTTTATTTGACAGTAAAAGTAGGGCCCAGTTTGGGGCCAATCACCCTTGCAGTGCCTAAAGGGGCTCCAGCAGAGCTGGAGGGGGGCTGGGAGCAGCCGGAAGCGGGAGCAGCCAGAGCTGGGAGCACCTGCATCTTGGCCAAGGCAGCTGCCGCCAGGTTTGGTGGTGCCTGAGCAGGGCGGGGACGATGCCAGGGACATCCCGCAGTGACGTCTTCTCTTTTCCGCTGGGCGTGCGCTCGGTCCCAAAGCGCACGCCCATTCTGATCTCAGTCTCACTCCATGTTTAGACACGCTCACAGTCCTGGATTTCATCCCATGCCAGTGGCAGACCCGTGCAGCCCCAGAGCCAATACCAAGGCCAGGCTGAAGGCAAACGCCACATTTAGCCTTCACGCCAATGGTAGCTGTAATGTAAAACCCAGCCCTAACGCCGAGGCCTCTCCTAATTCCAGCCCCTTCCTAAATGCTCAGCCCTAAACCAAATGCAACGGTGTAATAAATGAATTGGTTTCAGGGTGTTGATTTTTACTGTTTGGAGGAGATAGAAAAGAGGGGAGTTGATAGTTGGATACATGGGCATGTTAACGGAGGATATTGCGAGACTGTCTGGGTGTAATATCGGAGTGTGAGCACTAGGTGGAGACGCAATTGGGGATGTGATGACGTGATGGACTAGAAAATGACCTCATGCAGGTGATGTCAACATCTTGGACCGCTTAGCCAATCATTCGACACCCTCGGGAAATGATTGGACAAAAATGCATCTTGATAAAGACCAATAGAACCCCTGGAAGCGAGCCAATCAGAAGAAGAATCCAAAATCCACCAATTGTGAACGGACAGAGGGCATAAGAACGGACCTGGGACTTTATCCGGGGAGCTCCTGCGGAACTTGGGGTCCAAGGTTGCACCCAGTGGGTCACACTGTCCTTTTTGTGTGCTGCTTTACTCTGGCTTGTCGTGCGGAGCCTGGGCTTATCCTGGGTTCTCGCTCTCAGTTGTTAATGAATAAACAAACGAGCTGGCTTTTCTTTTTTAAAAAAAGTCTCAGCTTCGTTTATAACAACAGTGAGCTCGAAGGCCAAAGCCAGCCCCAACTGCAACTCTTAAGATCAAGCCCAACACCAATCCCAGCTGAAGCCCTAAATCCAGCTTTGAGCCCAGCCCCAGCCCATACTCCAATGCCACCTTTAGCTCTAACTCCCAAACTCAGCCCCAACTGCTGCCCTAAGGCCAACCATTCATGGAGTTAAGGCCAGTGCCCCAGGTGCACTCCCTAGCCCAAGGCAGGCTCCAAGCTCAAGGCCACCGTTAGCCCTAAGGGCAGGGCCAGCCCTAAGGCCGGCCTGAGCCGCAATGGCAGCCAAAGGCAGCCCAAGTGGGGCTTCAACGCCGCCCCCTCCCCCAGCCCGCCCTGATGCCGGCCCTGCCTCCCTGCGCTGCGAGCCAGGCGCTGTCCCCGCGTGTCACAGAGGCCGCGGCCTGTGGAGCAATCAGCGGGCTCGGTGCGGTGCTGGCACTGGCCGTCCCCGAGCCCCCTGCCTCTGGGGCAGTGTCGTCGCCCGGAGACGTCGTGGCCGCGCCGCCTGCGCCGCAGAGTTGTCACAAAGGGCAGCGGCGACATTAGGACTTCCTGGCCAGCCGCTATTCCCAGGCATGATGCTTAAGCATGGATCGGCCGCTTCTGATAGCGTGTCTGTCTTGGGCGAGCGTTTTTGTGATGGCTGTGCAGGTGCGTTGGATACAGCTGCAGGACGCTCTGTTTCCACAGAAAATTTGCGGCCAGCACTGCCAGGCATGGTCACAGGATGCCTGCTAGTAGTGGCTCAGCAGCTCTGAGACCGCTCTTTGCAGCGTCCAGCGGGGAGTTAAGGGCAGCGTTGAATCGAATGATAGCAATGCAAAAGGATGCAAAGCACAGCGTGTGAACAGGAGCTTTGGAGCGCTCGGCACACAGGATATTTCAGAGGAGAAATCCCCTGGTGCAGCTGGCCCCAATAAAGAGCGGCCGCTGCTGAATGCCACACTCCAGTGGCGTTTTAAATGTAATTTTTCTATTTTATAGGGTTTCATTTTTGCTAAGCTTTGGTAATGCCCGGGGTGTGATGTCATTGACCCGCTGCCTCTCGACCAATCAGATCGCTCCGCTACGTTCTGGCCCCGCCCCTCATTGTTTCCTCACAATGAGGAACCTTGGCGCTCGATTCCCATTGGCTGCCGCCCGGGGGGGCGGGGCTTAGGCTGCCTATATAAGGCGGCGGCGGTGGCGGGGCTTCACTTGCAGTCCCGGCGTGGAGGCGGCAGCAGCGGAGCGGAGCGGGCGGAGAGGAGCGGAAGCCCCGAGGCCGGAGCTCTGGGAGCGGCCCGGCCCTCAGCGCCGCGGCCCTGGAGCCCCAGGCCGGGGCGGGTGGGAGGGGGTGGCTGGGAGGGAGATGGGATGGTTCGCTGCGCCGCTTCTCGCCGCCAATGCGCCTTTTCTCTCTGCCACTTTTCTCAGGTACCTGCGCCGGCCCCTCCAGATGGCAGTGGGAGCGCCAGCAACCCCGGCTCGGCAAAGGCAGGGACGGGCAACTACTGCGGCAACGAGGGACCGCACCCCAGCTCGGCAAAGGCAGGGACGGGCAACTACCGGGGCAACGAGGGACAGCAACCCCGGCTCGGCAAAGGCAGGGCCCCAGCAGCGCCGGGGCAACGAGGGACAAAATCGGAAGAGTTCGGACACCACCCGAAGCCCACCAAAGGTAAAATCAGGTAATACCAGGTAATACCAGGTAAAACACGGTAATACCAGGTAAAACACGGTAATACCAGGTAAAACACGGTAATACCAGCTAATACCATCTAATATTATCTAATACAGGTAAAACACGGTAAAATCAGGTAATACCAGGTAAAATCAGCTAATGCCAGGTAAAACACGGTAAAACAAAATAAAATTGGCAAAAATCACATCAAATGCCTTGAGTGATCTTTGCTCTCCCAGCGAGTGGCTTGCGATGCAAACAAATCCCAAAGCCCCCGCCTTCCCCGTGGGAGAGGAGGCCGGAGCCCCCCCGGCCTCAGCTGGGGTGAGGAGCACGCATGGCCCGGGGCTGTCTCCGTCCCTCTGCATCCTGGGGGGTCCTGTGGTGTCTTCAGGCCTCTCCTGTCGGGGAACGATCGGGACTGGGGGGATCTCTGTCCAAGTCATGGCGGGAGATACTCGGGGCAGTCACCCCAGGGCTGAGAGGGACGGAGCCCCCCTGGCCCCAGCCCCCACACGCATTTCCCAGGGCGAGAGGGACCAGGATGTGCAGTTGGCGGAAAGGCTGCTCGGCCGCGGTGCTCTCTTGCGCGCCCGGTGCTGCGGCCACGCCTCCCGCTGCCTCTCCCGGCGCCCTCTCCTCGCTGCCGGCCTCAGTGGGCGGCGCCCGCCGTGTTCCCACCGTCATCCTTGCATTATTCTCCTTTTTAAAGGAGCCTCCAAGGCTTTAGCACATTAATAGCTGTCTCATTTCCTGTGGGAGCCACTTCGATTCTAATTTTACCAGCCTGCTTCAACCTTTCCAAGCCCAGGGCAGTCCCCTCGGAGCCGTCTAGTCTGTGGCTCTTACACCATGTGCTTAAGGGTGTTAAAGCCTGTTGGTCGTATTTTATGCCTTTTTTTGTTAAAAAGCAAGTCCATACCTGTAGTACGGGGTCTTTTGGTGCTGAAACTCTGCGCCCATGCTGGCAATGTCTCCCAATTACAAAAAAGGAAAAAGAAAAAAAAAAAAAAAGAGAAGGGAAGGTCCGTCTGAGCAGCAGCTCACTGTGCTACCTTTAGTGCCGCCGAGATGGGGTGGGGGGAGCGAAGCAGTTGGAAGCGTCTTATCTGCCTCCTCTGATCTTGGGAGCAGTTTGGCTGCAAGGCGGCCGCCCGTCCTCCGAGTTGCAGGCGCGGTGCCCGGTCGCTGCAGCCGAGCCTTGGCCCACTCCCGGTGCTCTCAGCACGGCACGCAGCAGCAGGGGAGGGGTTCCACAACTCACTCGTGGTTCCGCTCCAGGGCTGCAGGTTCGGGGGGTTCTCCTCAGGCGGGCGGCGTCGGCTCCAGGAGGCCTCAGAGTGTCTCGCAGCAGGCAGTGGTGGTGGTGGTGGGGGGGGGGGAGAGGGAAGGGTCAGCCTTCTTCGGTGGTGGTGATTTGAATACAGCATACAGAGGGGGAGAAGGAAAGGAGTAAGTGTTGTATCATGCATTTAACCCGGCCAATACCAACGATTAGCAATGCAATTCCAGTAGCAATTGTTATTCCAAGTTGTGCTAACCATTTTCCCCACCCTGTGAGCCCAAAATACTTTAGGATGGTAGTGACCCATGAACTATCAAATACTTCTCGCGGTTGCATTGCATGAAACAAATTTCTAGTATGATTACTTATTTCTCTCATCTTAGCTCATGCCTCCTCAGCGGAGCTAGAGGCATTATGAATTGTAATACAACCCTCAGTTTCTGTTCTATTGAACATCCCACAAACTCCTTGTTCTTTTAACAATACCATATCTAAAGCTAATCTATTTTGCAGGGTCATTTTAGTATTTTGCTGGACTTGGGTGTATAATTCTCCAAATGCATCTTGTGTCCAATTGCTTCATATACTTAATTGCCAGGTAATATCTTCTAATACGAACTGGTGTCTTTTAAAGGTAACATAGGGAGTAAAGAAATTTTCCAGAAATAGAGATACTTTTTGTCCAGTGGTATAGTAATCTGGAATGTCAACTCCTTGAATTGCCCATT
The DNA here is from genome assembly GCF_041296385.1 of Aphelocoma coerulescens. NCBI lineage: Eukaryota > Metazoa > Chordata > Aves > Passeriformes > Corvidae > Aphelocoma > Aphelocoma coerulescens. The sequence goes on from NW_027183592.1 coordinate 88,794, forward strand.
CTGCTCTTTGTGTTGCCTTTGAAGAGGGAACACTACGACAGTGACGTTCTTTAGACACTTTGGTGAAAGTAAAAATACGTCTGGGGCAAAGGGAGGGAATTCCAATTCCACACCTAAGTCCAGCATGTTGTTCTAATGACAAATGTGAATAAAATACCTCATCAGAGCATCCCCAAGCCATTCCAAGAGGGGCTATATATTTTGCAGTTTTCCACTTAGTTGCATCTGCAAAATCAAGGATGGTGATTTCTGGCTTAGTATTGATTGGAGTCCCACGGACTGGGTAGTGGGTAAAAGGAACTCCACATGGGTTGAGAAGGTATTTGTAGGAGGAGTTACAGGACTCATCTTGATTTCTCCAGCCTTTTGAGAGGTATCCCCAACAAGTACACACATCAGTTCCTAATGTTCGAATTCTAAGTGAAAACCATGTTTCTGGAGGATCTCCTGGTCCTTCTTTGCATGTTATCACCTTTGAGCAATTGACTAGAGGACTATCTTCTTTTGTAGTCTTTTTTAGTCTCTAAATTTACCTTTAAGAACTGTTTGTACAGACCATGCCCACATTAAATGTTGTCAGTCGATTGGGGTTCTATTCGTTATGTTCGGAAGTTGACCACAGCAGGAAGGGTTAAAAACTGTGCTATATTTGCCTTCATCTACATCTGGTGTGTAGAGTGGGTCAAACCGTGGATCCCATGGGTAAACAAGGCAGGGCTGTTTAGCATTATATTCCTCAAAGGTTATTGTCTCAGGGCTGAATTTACTTTTATCTAATTTGATGGCTGGGTGAGGGGATTCAATTTGAGATAAGATGGTTCTATTTACCTTTGGACGCCTAGTTCTACAATATTTCTGGTGCAACTGTCCTTCATGAGGTGCATCAGAAGGTGGGTCATATGTTTGGTAAAGGTTATGTACTATAGGGGTACCTCTGCACTCAACTTGGGCTCCATTTTTCTTACTTGTCCACTGTTCAGGTAGAGGCAATGGAGCTGCCACACTAGTCATATTGAGGACAAAAGATAAATTCAAGGGTACTATGTAAGATGGCAATCCTGGTTCAGCAGAATCAGGTAATGTTACACATACACCTTGATCAGTAGGATTCCATATTTTTGCAAACCCTTTTCCTAATTTCCAGGCAAGCTTCCTTTGATCTAGCTCTGCTAGCTAGCTCTGCTGAGCACATGCACAAGGTAAATAAGCATAAAAATAGAGCTAACATGTTACAATCCCAATTACCAGTAAACCGAAGCATAGTTCGTATCTGAGGTTTTTCATGCACAGTCCTGAATATTTTTTTCTCCTGTTGTTCAGTTACCTGTGAAAGACAAGAAAAAGTCTGTCCAGCCCCTTTCAGGGCTAATATTAAAATGTAGGAATAAGCCAGCGAGAGCTTATTTTGTGTTCTTTGCCATAAGCATCGTTTGCTTTCCAGGTATGCATGTTCAAAGGAGTAGTGAGTACCATGGGTACAGCTCCTGCGGTAGGCAGTTCCACCCATACAGGCTGTCCTGGGAAGCGTGCGGGTTTTTGATTACCTGTAGGTTTAGATGTTGCTGGTATCAAGGAGGGAGGCTGCAGATAAAAAGCTGTGAGTCTGGGACATCCATTTACTCCCCATTGCTCATGTACTGTTTTCACAGCATCCCATAGTCGTTCAGTCCAATTAGAATGTTGAGGTTTCAGAAATCGCTTAAGCAGGCCATTTGTTCTCTCGACGATGCCATTTGCTTGTGGATAATGGGGTGTGTGAAATATCCACTGGATCCCTTCTTCTTTGGCCCATTTTTGGACGATGGTCGCTGTGAAATGTGCCCCGTTGTCGGATTGGATAGGTACAGGTTTTGGAAAGAAACTGAACCACATTTTAAGGGCTTCTAATGTGTTTGCACTAGTTGCCCGAGAGAAGGCTCCTGCTTGGACTAGTCCTGACCTGACTTCTACCAACACGTGTTGTTTGCCCTCAGACTTTCCAAAAGGTCCAATATCATCTACTTGCCATGTGTCCCACAGTCCCTTTCCTGTCTCTGATATGTGAGGGGGGTTGTTCTAAAGGGTGACGCTCTGATCGGGTCCGGCACTGCTCGCATGAAGATCTGCAGGTACGGCACATTTCCCGAGTCCCCGGCCATCCTCTGCTTGCTGCTTCCTTGTATAGGTCTTGTGCCCCGGTGTGCTGTCGCTTTAAGTGCAACCATTCTAATAATGGATCCCAGTTTTCTCTTGGAGGTTTTCTACTTAGTGGGGCTAATCTGGCCCTCTCATCTACTTTGTGATTCCAGTGGCTAGTTGGGGTTTCCTTTTCTTGATGAGAGGCTACCCAGCCAACTAAAAAATTCCCCTTTTTTGCTACAGCAAGAATTTCTTGCCATTTTTCCTTTTGCCAAGCAGGGACCCTGTTTACTTCCCAGTCCTTTTTGTCCCAGAAGGGGAGCCATTCAGTACACCCTTTGAACACAGCAAAAGAATCAGTGTAAACATATACAGAGTCTGAGGTTTCAGATGCATGGTTAAATACACTCCAGACTGCTGCCAGTTCTCCCACTTGTGCACTACCTTCCCCTTCTGTTACAATTTGCTTGCCTGTATTTATTTGTAAGGCTACAGCACCACATTTCCAAACCTTACCTTCTCGCTTTGCTGATGCATCCGTAAACCACACATTCTGCAATCGTTCTGAGTACGGGGGAGCAACTTGGATCATAGAAGGTGAAAAGTCAGTGGTGCTATTTAGGGTTACCTCATCTTGTAGAGGAAGATTTTTGCGAGCTCCTTCTGTTACTTGAAAAATGGTGCAATAATGTTCCATTTGAGCATACCGTTTGCAAACAGAGGCACGTTGGGCCACCCCGTCAGGGGGTGGGATTCCTGCCAAAACTGACTTGATGACTTGAAAAGGTTCCCTTAAAATCAGGGGTTGTTTGTGGGTAGTTTTCTCTGCTTCCTGAAAAGCAGTGCTGACCACGAATAAACTTTTTTCCCAGGTAGAATATCGTTTTTCTGCATCTTTAAAACTGCGTGAGTAAAAGCCTATGGGTCTGGTAGGACCATCGGGTCCTTTCTGCCATAAATGTATAGACAGTCCAGAGCTTGCAAATCGCCATTCCATGTGTACTGGATCAGTGGGATGTATAGGACCTAGGGATTGGTATGTGTTAGCTTCAAAAATTAGGAGTTGTAGGGCCTCATCGTGCAAGGGAGTCCAATCCCACTTTGCTTTTTTTCCTAGCAAATCATACAGGGGCCTTGCAATTATTGAAAAGTCAGGAATGTGTTTCCTCCAAAAAATTAGCAGGCCTAAAGCATGCTGCAGGTCTTTTTTAGTCTCTGGGGTTTCAATTTGGTCTAGGTGGCTGAGGGTGTCTGGGGCAATACACACCATTCCTCCTTTCCACCAGATTCCCAAGAATTTTACTTCTAGGGAAGGGAGTTGTACTTTTTCAGGAGGAATACGTAAGCCCGGGGATTCTAGATGTTTAATGATGTTTGTTTGTGTTGTTTGTACAGGTGTAATCTCATCTCCTGCCACCAAAATGCCATCAATGTATTGGTATACTCTTACTCCTGGTGCAGGAGGAATGAGTGACAATTCTTGTGCTAGTGCATGATGTGCTAGAGTGGGTGAGTGTTTGAATCCTTGTGGGAGGCGAGTGAAAGTATATTGCTGGCCCTCCCCCGTGAAAGCAAAACGCTCCTGATCTTGTTCCTGCGAGGGGACCATAAAAAACATGTCCTTGACATCAATAGTGGCCATAATTTGATGAGCTTGTTCTTGTCTAGTAGCTCTCAGCTCAGCAATGTTTGGGACTGCAGCAGTGAGAGGCCCTGTATTTTGAGTTAAGCCGCCGATAGTCTCCTGTCAGTCTCCAGTTGCCATTAGGCTTGCGGACTGGCCACACAGGAGCATTGTAAGGGGAATGTGTTGCAATCACTATTCCTTTTTCTTTCAAATGTGCAATAATTGGTGTGATTCCTTCTCTGGCTCCTAAAGGCAAGGGGTAAGGTTTGACATTGGTTACTAGGGAGGGGGGAAGAGCAGGAGCAGAACTTAACAAACACAAATGGGAGGTTTCCTGCCCCAAAGTCCCTATTTTTCCTTCTTCATTGGTCCAAGGCCTTCCCTTTAGGAGGTCCAGACCCAGTGAATTTGTAGGAAATTCACCTGTAATCATTAGGGTGTCAACTGCTTTCTCTTCTGCCGGTAACCAGCGTCTTACCTTTGCTGTCATCTGGGCTTGGCTATTCTCAAAAACATCTGTGACACGTATACTCTTACGTGAGGGAGTGATTCCACGTGAGGAGGCATCTTCAATTTTAAGGGCAGACACCTGAGCACCAGTATCTACTAAAAAAGTTACCGGGGCTTTGTGGGGACCAGTAGGACAGGTTATTAACGGGTCTCCTCTGGAATTGTTAGAAAGGCGCCTGATGTGAATCCACCCTTCGCCCCCTGGCTTACCTTCTGCAAAGATAAGGGTTTTCTGTCACCTTCCCTTTCTTGTGGTTCCTCCAGGGGAGGGGCTGTAGCAGGGACAGCTTTTAATGGTTCCTCTTTTGCTGGCCACTCTTGGATGAATAGTTCTAATTTATTAGTGGGCTGGCCATCCATTAGGGTCCTTGGGACTCCCTTTTGTAAGCCCGCAATCCACAGGGCATTTCTTTTCTCCTTGCGTTCTTCCCCTGTATTTGTTTGTCTACCCAGCCCAGGGGAGAACCTTACCTTTTGGAGTTTTGCTGGGGACAGGGTTTTGCACTCTGTGCGCCGAATTGATCTAGAATCAGTTGTATTTGAAGGAATTGGGCCATATTTTCTCCCGTAATTAATTAATTCTTGTGCCACCTTCCCCCCCAGGTCCAAACCTTCCCTTTTGCCCGCTTAAGACTGAGGGAAATAGCTGCTGCCTCCAAGGTGGCTACAGCTCTTTCTGCAATTGGGAGACTTTCTATTTGTCCTTTTAGCTGCATGCCTATGGGTTTCACAGCTTCAGGGAGGCTTCTGATAAGAGGTATCATTCTCTCAGGATCCACAGACACCATCACTGGAGATTCACCTCGTGGTGTTAATTTCCTATCATGCATCATTTGTAAACGAGCCGCTTTCTGTACACTTTCTACAGTCTGATTGACATTCCTTACTATAGCCAGGGGATCTCCTCTTTCTGAAGGACTGAGTCTGCCAGCCCAATCAGCAGCTCTCTGGGGAGGGACCAAGGAGCACGGTTATCTCCTGTGGTAAGGAAGACTCCTGCCCCTCCAGTACCCTTCTGCCTCTTTTTCTGAGAACAGAATTTGGTCAGCCCGTGTGAGAGAGAGTCTCCAAACACATTCAGTTTCAGATTCTTTGGGACTTTGGCTATACCCTTCCTTTAGTTTGGCCAATTCAGTAGCTGTAGATGGGATTTCTTTTGTGGTTATGTCAGGTGTGTCGTCGTCTGAAGCCTCATGGGTGTATTCTGTTTTAATGAAGGGACGGAGCGAGGCTGAGGGCTTTTCTGAGTGATTACGCAAGGATTCTAAGTCCGAGAGGGGGTACGCTTCTTTAGATAGTTCCAGCTCTGACTCCTTTTTTCCCTCATTTGCTGATCTTGCAAACAGCTCCTCTCGGAGCACACAGACAGTAGCCTTTTCATTCCTTATCTCTTCCTGGAGGAGGTGGGTGTTAGCTCCAGCTGAAATTGCAATGCTTTAACCAAATGCTGTAATGAAGCAGTAACTTCCGTATCAGCTTTCTGCTGGTGCTCTCTGTGTCCTACTGCAGCTAGCACAGCAGCAGCTAAGACAGAACATACCACTGGTTGCGCTTTACCTTTTTTGAGTCTCGCTCCTGTGCGCAGGACAGAGACTCGATCAACGAGTGCTTGGATATTATACCAATAGTTTTGTGCCCAGTCCGTCCCTGGAGGAGATGGCCTGGCACCAAATTCATCCAACAAAGTAAACAAAGCTTGTGTATGATGTCCCATGTTACTTACAAATGTCGGAGTGATCATTCCTAGAGGATGCCCAGCGTAAAGTAAATTTACAAAAGTCTCACCCCTGCACTCTGGGAAGGTTCCTCTTCTGCCAAACCAAAGAAAGTTACAAACACTGGAGTAGTCTCTCTTGAGGGACACCCCTTACAAAATGGTTTCTGAGGTCCTACTCCTTACACCTCGAGAGCACCTAGTGTTTACCAAAGTTACAAGTCTCAAAATTACTTTCCAAACTCCCAGGTCTTTTACCTACAGGAGTGCCAATTTCCCAGACCCTGGGCCTCGGGAGCACCGTTTTAGCTCAGGTGCATGTGCAAACACACAAGCAAACAAACAAACAAACAAAAGAGTAAGACAGAGTAAGAAAGGTAGAGAGGTGTTAGGAAATGTAGAAAGGTACGTTGTTTTATTTTCCTAAAATGATCCAATCATAAGAATTAGCAATTCATGCATTTTTTGGAAACAACACTCTCATTTTACGGGGATCCTGCCGACTATGCCAATAAAGTGTTACGATCCGGTTCAGACCCAGAAAAGCAAAGCAGGCGAAGTCTCTGAGCATAAACCAGAAAGAACTTCGAAGGTTCAAAATATTGCCAGATATGAGATTAAAACCAAACGAGATTAAATGTCGATGCCAAAAAATTGATGTATTTTATTTGACAGTAAAAGTAGGGCCCAGTTTGGGGCCAATCACCCTTGCAGTGCCTAAAGGGGCTCCAGCAGAGCTGGAGGGGGGCTGGGAGCAGCCGGAAGCGGGAGCAGCCAGAGCTGGGAGCACCTGCATCTTGGCCAAGGCAGCTGCCGCCAGGTTTGGTGGTGCCTGAGCAGGGTGGGGACGATGCCAGGGACATCCCGCAGTGACGTCTTCTCTTTTCCGCTGGGCGTGCGCTCGGTCCCAAAGCGCACGCCCATTCTGATCTCAGTCTCACTCCATGTTTAGACACGCTCACAGTCCTGGATTTCATCCCATGCCAGTGGCAGACCCGTGCAGCCCCAGAGCCAATACCAAGGCCAGGCTGAAGGCAAACACCACATTTAGCCTTCACGCCAATGGTAGCTGTAATGTAAAACCCAGCCCTAACGCCGAGGCCTCTCCTAATTCCAGCCCCTTGCTAAATGCTCAGCCCTAAACCAAATGCAACGGTGTAATAAATGAATTGGTTTCAGGGTGTTGATTTTTACTGTTTGGATGAGATAGAAAAGAGGGGAGTTGATAGTTGGATAAATGGGCATGTTAACGGAGGATATTGCGAGACTGTCTGGGTGTAATATCGGAGTGTGAGCACTAGGTGGAGACGCAATTGGGGATGTGATGACGTGATGGACTAGAAAATGACCTCATGCAGGTGATGTCAACATCTTGGACCGCTTAGCCAATCATTCGACACCCTCGGGAAATGATTGGACAAAAATGCATCTTGATAAAGACCAATAGAACCCCTGGAAGCGAGCCAATCAGAAGAAGAATCCAAAATCCACCAATTGTGAACAGACAGAGGGCATAAGAACGGACCTGGGACTTTATCCGGGGAGCTCCTGCGGAACTTGGGGTCCAGGGTTGCACCCAGTGGGTCACACTGTCCTTTTTGTGTGCTGCTTTACTCTGGCTTGTCGTGCGGAGCCTGGGCTTATCCTGGGTTCTCGCTCTCAGTTGTTAATGAATAAACAAACGAGTTGGCTTTTCTTTTTTAAAAAAAGTCTCAGCCTCGTTTATAACAACGGTGAGCTCGAAGGCCAAAGCCAGCCCCAACTGCAACTCTTAAGATCAAGCCCAATACCAATCCCAGCTGAAGCCCTAAATCCAGCTTTGAGCCCAGCCCCAGCCCATACTCCAATGCCGCCTTTAGCTCTAACTCCCAAACTCAGCCCCAACTGCTGCCCTAAGGCCAACCATTCATGGAGTTAAGGCCAGTGCCCCAGGTGCACTCCCTAGCCCAAGGCAGGCTCCAAGCTCAAGGCCACCGTTAGCCCTAAGGGCAGGGCCAGCCCTAAGGCCGGCCTGAGCCGCAATGGCAGCCAAAGGCAGCCCAAGTGGGGCTTCAACGCCGACCCCTCCCCCAGCCCGCCCTGATGCCGGCCCTGCCTCCCTGCGCTGCGAGCCAGGCGCTGTCCCCGCGTGTCACAGAGACCGCGGCCTGTGGAGCAATCAGCGGGCTCGGTGCGGTGCTGGCACTGGCCGTCCCCGAGCCCCCTGCCTCTGGGGCAGTGTCGTCGCCCGGAGACGTCGTGGCCGCGCCGCCTGCGCCGCAGAGTTGTCACAAAGGGCAGCGGCGACATTAGGACTTCCTGGCCAGCCGCTATTTCCAGGCATGATGCTTAAGCATGGATCGGCCGCTTCTGATAGCGTGTCTGTCTTGGGCGAGCGTTTTTGTGATGGCTGTGCAGGCGCGTTGGATACAGCTGCAGGACGCTCTGTTTCCACAGAAAATTTGCGGCCAGCACTGCCAGGCATGGTCACAGGATGCCTGCTAGTAGTGGCTCAGCAGCTCTGAGACCGCTCTTTGCAGCGTCCAGCGGGGAGTTAAGGGCAGCGTTGAATCGAATGATAGCAATGCAAAAGGATGCAAAGCACAGCGTGTGAACAGGAGCTTTGGAGCGCTCGGCACACAGGATATTTCAGAGGAGAAATCCCCTGGTGCAGCTGGCCCCAATAAAGAGCGGCCGCTGCTGAATGCCACACTCCAGTGGCGTTTTAAATGTAATTTTTCTATTTTATAGGGTTTCATTTTTGCTAAGCTTTGGTAATGCCCGGGGTGTGATGTCATTGACCCGCTGCCTCTCGACCAATCAGATCGCTCCGCTACGTTCTGGCCCCGCCCCTCATTGTTTCCTCACAATGAGGAACCTTGGCGCTCGATTCCCATTGGCTGCCGCCCGGGGGGGCGGGGCTTAGGCTGCCTATATAAGGCGGCGGCGGTGGCGGGGCTTCACTTGCAGTCCCGGCGTGGAGGCGGCAGCAGCGGAGCGGAGCGGGCGGAGAGGAGCGGAAGCCCCGAGGCCGGAGCTCTGGGAGCGGCCCGGCCCTCAGCGCCGCGGCCCTGGAGCCCCGGGTCGGGGCGGGTGGGAGGGGGTGGCTGGGAGGGAGATGGGATGGTTCGCTGCGCCGCTTCTCGCCGCCAATGCGCCTTTTCTCTCTGCAACTTTTCTCAGGTACCTGCGCCGGCCCCTCCAGATGGCAGTGGGAGCGCCAGCAACCCCGGCTCGGCAAAGGCAGGGACGGGCAACTACCGCGGCAACGAGGGACCGCACCCCAGCTCGGCAAAGGCAGGGACGGGCAACTACCGGGGCAACGAGGGACAGCAACCCCGGCTCGGCAAAGGCAGGGCCCCAGCAGCGCCGGGGCAACGAGGGACAAAATCGGAAGAGTTCGGACACCACCCGAAGCCCACCAAAGGTAAAATCAGGTAATACCAGGTAATACCAGGTAAAACACGGTAATACCAGGTAAAACACGGTAATACCAGCTAATACCATCTAATATTATCTAATACAGGTAAAACACGGTAAAATCAGGTAATACCAGGTAAAATCAGCTAATGCCAGGTAAAACACGGTAAAACAAAATAAAATTGGCAAAAATCACATCAAATGCCTTGAGTGATCTTTGCTCTCCCAGCGAGTGGCTTGCGATGCAAACAAATCCCAAAGCCCCCGCCTTCCCCGTGGGAGAGGAGGCCGGAGCCCCCCCGGCCTCAGCTGGGGTGAGGAGCACGCATGGCCCGGGGCTGTCTCCGTCCCTCTGCATCCTGGGGGGTCCTGTGGTGTCTTCAGGCCTCTCCTGTCGGGGAACGATCGGGACTGGGGGGATCTCTGTCCAAGTCATGGCGGGAGATACTCGGGGCGGTCACCCCAGGGCTGAGAGGGACGGAGCCCCCCTGGCCCCAGCCCCCACACGCATTTCCCAGGGCGAGAGGGACCAGGATGTGCAGTTGGCGGAAAGGCTGCTCGGCCGCGGTGCTCTCTTGCGCGCCCGGTGCTGCGGCCACGCCTCCCGCTGCCTCTCCCGGCGCCCTCTCCTCGCTGCCGGCCTCAGTGGGCGGCGCCCGCCGTGTTCCCACCGTCATCCTTGCATTATTCTCCTTTTTAAAGGAGCCTCCAAGGCTTTAGCACATTAATAGCTGTCTCATCTCCTGTGGGAGCCACTTCGATTCTAATTTTACCAGCCTGCTTCAACCTTTCCAAGCCCAGGGCAGTCCCCTCGGAGCCGTCTAGTCTGTGGCTCTTACACCATGTGCTTAAGGGTGTTAAAGCCTGTTGGTCGTATTTTATGCCTTTTTTTGTTAAAAAGCAAGTCCATACCTGTAGTACGGGGTCTTTTGGTGCTGAAACTCTGCGCCCATGCTGGCAATGTCTCCCAATTACAAAAAAGGAAAAAGAAAAAAAAAAAAAAAGAGAAGGGAAGGTCCGTCTGAGCAGCAGCTCACTGTGCTACCTTTAGTGCCGCCGAGATGGGGTGGGGGGAGCAAAGCAGTTGGAAGCGTCTTATCTGCCTCCTCTGATCTTGGGAGCAGTTTGGCTGCAAGGCGGCCGCCCGTCCTCCGAGTTGCAGGCGCGGTGCCCGGTCGCTGCAGCCGAGCCTTGGCCCACTCCCGGTGCTCTCAGCACGGCACGCAGCAGCAGGGGAGGGGTTCCACAACTCACTCGTGGTTCCGCTCCAGGGCTGCAGGTTCGGGGGGTTCTCCTCAGGCGGGCGGCGTCGGCTCCAGGAGGCCTCAGAGTGTCTCGCAGCAGGCAGTGGTGGTGGTGGTGGGGGGGGGGGAGAGGCAAGGGTCAGCCTTCTTCGGTGGTGGTGATTTGAATACAGCGTACAGAGGGGGAGAAGGAAAGGAGTAAGTGTTGTATCATGCATTTAACCCGGCCAATACCAACGATTAGCAATGCAATTCCAGTAGCAATTGTTATTCCAAGTTGTGCTAACCATTTTCCCCACCCTGTGAGCCCAAAATACTTTAGGATGGTAGTGACCCATGAACTATCAAATACTTCTCGCGGTTGCATTGCATGAAACAAATTTCTAGTATGATTACTTATTTCTCTCATCTTAGCTCATGCCTCCTCAGCGGAGCTAGAGGCATTATGAATTGTAATACAACCCTCAGTTTCTGTTCTATTGAACATCCCACAAACTCCTTGTTCTTTTAACAATACCATATCTAAAGCTAATCTATTTTGCAGGGTCATTTTAGTATTTTGCTGGACTTGGGTGTATAATTCTCCAAATGCATCTTGTGTCCAATTGCTTCATATACTTAATTGCCAGGTAATATCTTCTAATACGAACTGGTGTCTTTTAAAGGTAACATAGGGAGTAAAGAAATTTTCCAGAAATAGAGATACTTTTTGTCCAGTGGTATAGTAATCTGGAATGTCAACTCCTTGAATTGCCCATTCTGCTCTTTGTGTTGCCTTTGAAGAGGGAACACTACGACAGTGACGTTCTTTAGACACTTTGGTGAAAGTAAAAATACGTCTGGGGCAAAGGGAGGGAATTCCAATTCCACACCTAAGTCCAGCATGTTGTTCTAATGACAAATGTGAATAAAATATCTCATCAGAGCATCCCCAAGCCATTCCAAGAGGGGCTATATATTTTGCAGTTTTCCACTTAGTTGCATCTGCAAAATCAAGGATGGTGATTTCTGGCTTAGTATTGATTGGAGTCCCACGGACTGGGTAGTGGGTAAAAGGAACTCCACATGGGTTGAGAAGGTATTTGTAGGAGGAGTTACAGGACTCATCTTGATTTCTCCAGCCTTTTGAGAGGTATCCCCAACAAGTACACACATCAGTTCCTAATGTTCGAATTCTAAGTGAAAACCATGTTTCTGGAGGATCTCCTGGTCCTTCTTTGCATGTTATCACCTTTGAGCAATTGACTAGAGGACTATCTTCTTTTGTAGTCTTTTTTAGTCTCTAAATTTACCTTTAAGAACTGTTTGTACAGACCATGCCCACATTAAATGTTGTCAGTCGATTGGGGTTCTATTCATTATGTTCGGAAGTTGACCACAGCAGGAAGGGTTAAAAACTGTGCTATATTTGCCTTCGTCTACATCTGGTGTGTAGAGTGGGTCAAACCGTGGATCCCATGGGTAAACAAGGCAGGGCTGTTTAGCATTATATTCCTCAAAGGTTATTGTCTCAGGGCTGAATTTACTTTTATCTAATTTGATGGCTGGGTGAGGGGATTCAATTTGAGATAAGATGGTTCTATTTACCTTTGGACGCCTAGTTCTACAATATTTCTGGTGCAACTGTCCTTCATGAGGTGCATCAGAAGGTGGGTCATATGTTTGGTAAAGGTTATGTACTATAGGGGTACCTCTGCACTCAACTTGGGCTCCATTTTTCTTACTTGTCCACTGTTCAGGTAGAGGCAATGGAGCTGCCACACTAGTCATATTGAGGACAAAAGATAAATTCAAGGGTACTATGTAAGATGGCAATCCTGGTTCAGCAGAATCAGGTAATGTTACACATACACCTTGATCAGTAGGATTCCATATTTTTGCAAACCCTTTTCCTAATTTCCAGGCAAGCTTCCTTTGATCTAGCTCTGCTAGCTAGCTCTGCTGAGCACATGCACAAGGTAAATAAGCATAAAAATAGACCTAACATGTTACAATCCCAATTACCAGTAAACCGAAGCATAGTTCGTATCTGAGGTTTTTCATGCACAGTCCTGAATATTTTTTTCTCCTGTTGTTCAGTTACCTGTGAAAGACAAGAAAAAGTCTGTCCAGCCCCTTTCAGGGCTAATATTAAAATGTAGGAATAAGCCAGCGAGAGCTTATTTTGTGTTCTTTGCCATAAGCATCGTTTGCTTTCCAGGTATGCATGTTCAAAGGAGTAGTGAGTACCATGGGTACAGCTCCTGCGGTAGGCAGTTCCACCCATACAGGCTGTCCTGGGAAGCGTGCGGGTTTTTGATTACCTGTAGGTTTAGATGTTGCTGGTATCAAGGAGGGAGGCTGCAGATAAAAAGCTGTGAGTCTGGGACATCCATTTACTCCCCATTGCTCATGTACTGTTTTCACAGCATCCCATAGTCGTTCAGTCCAATTAGAATGTTGAGGTTTCAGAAATCGCTTAAGCAGGCCATTTGTTCTCTCGACGATGCCATTTGCTTGTGGATAATGGGGTGTGTGAAATATCCACTGGATCCCTTCTTCTTTGGCCCATTTTTGGACGATGGTCGCTGTGAAATGTGCCCCGTTGTCGGATTGGATAGGTACAGGTTTTGGAAAGAAACTGAACCACATTTTAAGGGCTTCTAATGTGTTTGCACTAGTTGCCCGAGAGAAGGCTCCTGCTTGGACTAGTCCTGACCTGACTTCTACCAACACGTGTTGTTTGCCCTCAGACTTTCCAAAAGGTCCAATATCATCTACTTGCCATGTGTCCCACAGTCCCTTTCCTGTCTCTGATATGTGAGGGGGGTTGTTCTAAAGGGTGACGCTCTGATCGGGTCCGGCACTGCTCGCATGAAGATCTGCAGGTACGGCACATTTCCCGAGTCCCCGGCCATCCTCTGCTTGCTGCTTCCTTGTATAGGTCTTGTGCCCCGGTGTGCTGTCGCTTTAAGTGCAACCATTCTAATAATGGATCCCAGTTTTCTCTTGGAGGTTTTCTACTTAGTGGGGCTAATCTGGCCCTCTCATCTACTTTGTGATTCCAGTGGCTAGTTGGGGTTTCCTTTTCTTGATGAGAGGCTACCCAGCCAACTAAAAAATTCCCCTTTTTTGCTACAGCAAGAATTTCTTGCCATTTTTCCTTTTGCCAAGCAGGGACCCTGTTTACTTCCCAGTCCTTTTTGTCCCAGAAGGGGAGCCATTCAGTACACCCTTTGAACACAGCAAAAGAATCAGTGTAAACATATACAGAGTCTGAGGTTTCAGATGCATGGTTAAATACACTCCAGACTGCTGCCAGTTCTCCCACTTGTGCACTACCTTCCCCTTCTGTTACAATTTGCTTGCCTGTATTTATTTGTAAGGCTACAGCACCACATTTCCAAACCTTACCTTCTCGCTTTGCTGATGCATCCGTAAACCACACATTCTGCAATCGTTCTGAGTACGGGGGAGCAACTTGGATCATAGAAGGTGAAAAGTCAGTGGTGCTATTTAGGGTTACCTCATCTTGTAGAGGAAGATTTTTGCGAGCTCCTTCTGTTACTTGAAAAATGGTGCAATAATGTTCCATTTGAGCATACCGTTTGCAAACAGAGGCACGTTGGGCCACCCCGTCAGGGGGTGGGATTCCTGCCAAAACTGACTTGATGACTTGAAAAGGTTCCCTTAAAATCAGGGGTTGTTTGTGGGTAGTTTTCTCTGCTTCCTGAAAAGCAGTGCTGACCACGAATAAACTTTTTTCCCAGGTAGAATATCGTTTTTCTGCATCTTTAAAACTGCGTGAGTAAAAGCCTATGGGTCTGGTAGGACCATCGGGTCCTTTCTGCCATAAATGTATAGACAGTCCAGAGCTTGCAAATCGCCATTCCATGTGTACTGGATCAGTGGGATGTATAGGACCTAGGGATTGGTATGTGTTAGCTTCAAAAATTAGGAGTTGTAGGGCCTCATCGTGCAAGGGAGTCCAATCCCACTTTGCTTTTTTTCCTAGCAAATCATACAGGGGCCTTGCAATTATTGAAAAGTCAGGAATGTGTTTCCTCCAAAAAATTAGCAGGCCTAAAGCATGCTGCAGGTCTTTTTTAGTCTCTGGGGTTTCAATTTGGTCTAGGTGGCTGAGGGTGTCTGGGGCAATACACACCATTCCTCCTTTCCACCAGATTCCCAAGAATTTTACTTCTAGGGAAGGGAGTTGTACTTTTTCAGGAGGAATACGTAAGCCCGGGGATTCTAGATGTTTAATGATGTTTGTTTGTGTTGTTTGTACAGGTGTAATCTCATCTCCTGCCACCAGAATGCCATCAATGTATTGGTATACTCTTACTCCTGGTGCAGGAGGAATGAGTGACAATTCTTGTGCTAGTGCATGATGTGCTAGAGTGGGTGAGTGTTTGAATCCTTGTGGGAGGCGAGTGAAAGTATATTGCTGGCCCTCCCCCGTGAAAGCAAAACGCTCCTGATCTTGTTCCTGCGAGGGGACCATAAAAAACATGTCCTTGACATCAATAGTGGCCATAATTTGATGAGCTTGTTCTTGTCTAGTAGCTCTCAGCTCAGCAATGTTTGGGACTGCAGCAGTGAGAGGCCCTGTATTTTGAGTTAAGCCGCCGATAGTCTCCTGTCAGTCTCCAGTTGCCATTAGGCTTGCGGACTGGCCACACAGGAGCATTGTAAGGGGAATGTGTTGCAATCACTATTCCTTTTTCTTTCAAATGTGCAATAATTGGTGTGATTCCTTCTCTGGCTCCTAAAGGCAAGGGGTAAGGTTTGACATTGGTTACTAGGGAGGGGGGAAGAGCAGGAGCAGAACTTAACAAACACAAATGGGAGGTTTCCTGCCCCAAAGTCCCTATTTTTCCTTCTTCATTGGTCCAAGGCCTTCCCTTTAGGAGGTCCAGACCCAGTGAATTTGTAGGAAATTCACCTGTAATCATTAGGGTGTCAACTGCTTTCTCTTCTGCCGGTAACCAGCGTCTTACCTTTGCTGTCATCTGGGCTTGGCTATTCTCAAAAACATCTGTGACACGTATACTCTTACGTGAGGGAGTGATTCCACGTGAGGAGGCATCTTCAATTTTAAGGGCAGACACCTGAGCACCAGTATCTACTAAAAAAGTTACCGGGGCTTTGTGGGGACCAGTAGGACAGGTTATTAACGGGTCTCCTCTGGAATTGTTAGAAAGGCGCCTGATGTGAATCCACCCTTCGCCCCCTGGCTTACCTTCTGCAAAGATAAGGGTTTTCTGTCACCTTCCCTTTCTTGTGGTTCCTCCAGGGGAGGGGCTGTAGCAGGGACAGCTTTTAATGGTTCCTCTTTTGCTGGCCACTCTTGGATGAATAGTTCTAATTTATTAGTGGGCTGGCCATCCATTAGGGTCCTTGGGACTCCCTTTTGTAAGCCCGCAATCCACAGGGCATTTCTTTTCTCCTTGCGTTCTTCCCCTGTATTTGTTTGTCTACCCAGCCCAGGGGAGAACCTTACCTTTTGGAGTTTTGCTGGGGACAGGGTTTTGCACTCTGTGCGCCGAATTGATCTAGAATCAGTTGTATTTGAAGGAATTGGGCCATATTTTCTCCCGTAATTAATTAATTCTTGTGCCACCTTCCCCCCCAGGTCCAAACCTTCCCTTTTGCCCGCTTAAGACTGAGGGAAATAGCTGCTGCCTCCAAGGTGGCTACAGCTCTTTCTGCAATTGGGAGACTTTCTATTTGTCCTTTTAGCTGCATGCCTATGGGTTTCACAGCTTCAGGGAGGCCTCTGATAAGAGGTATCATTCTCTCAGGATCCACAGGCACCATCACTGGAGATTCACCTCGTGGTGTTAATTTCCTATCATGCATCATTTGTAAACGAGCCGCTTTCTGTACACTTTCTACAGTCTGATTGACATTCCTTACTATAGCCAGGGGATCTCCTCTTTCTGAAGGACTGAGTCTGCCAGCCCAATCAGCAGCTCTCTGGGGAGGGACCAAGGAGCACGGTTATCTCCTGTGGTAAGGAAGACTCCTGCCCCTCCAGTACCCTTCTGCCTCTTTTTCTGAGAACAGAATTTGGTCAGCCCGTGTGAGAGAGAGTCTCCAAACACATTCAGTTTCAGATTCTTTGGGACTTTGGCTATACCCTTCCTTTATTTTTGCCAATTCAGTAGCTGTAGATGGGATTTCTTTTGTGGTTATGTCAGGTGTGTCGTCGTCTGAAGCCTCATGGGTGTATTCTGTTTTAATGAAGGGACGGAGCGAGGCTGAGGGCTTTTCTGAGTGATTACGCAAGGATTCTAAGTCCGAGAGGGGGTACGCTTCTTTAGATAGTTCCAGCTCTGACTCCTTTTTTCCCTCATTTGCTGATCTTGCAAACAGCTCCTCTCGGAGCACACAGACAGTAGCCTTTTCATTCCTTATCTCTTCCTGGAGGAGGTGGGTGTTAGCTCCAGCTGAAATTGCAATGCTTTAACCAAATGCTGTAATGAAGCAGTAACTTCCGTATCAGCTTTCTGCTGGTGCTCTCTGTGTCCTACTGCAGCTAGCACAGCAGCAGCTAAGACAGAACATACCACTGGTTGCGCTTTACCTTTTTTGAGTCTCGCTCCTGTGCGCAGGACAGAGACTCGATCAACGAGTGCTTGGATATTATACCAATAGTTTTGTGCCCAGTCCGTCCCTGGAGGAGATGGCCTGGCACCAAATTCATCCAACAAAGTAAACAAAGCTTGTGTATGATGTCCCATGTTACTTACAAATGTCGGAGTGATCATTCCTAGAGGATGCCCAGCGTAAAGTAAATTTACAAAAGTCTCACCCCTGCACTCTGGGAAGGTTCCTCTTCTGCCAAACCAAAGAAAGTTACAAACACTGGAGTAGTCTCTCTTGAGGGACACCCCTTACAAAATGGTTTCTGAGGTCCTACTCCTTACACCTCGAGAGCACCTAGTGTTTACCAAAGTTACAAGTCTCAAAATTACTTTCCAAACTCCCAGGTCTTTTACCTACAGGAGTGCCAATTTCCCAGACCCTGGGCCTCGGGAGCACCGTTTTAGCTCAGGTGCATGTGCAAACACACAAGCAAACAAACAAACAAACAAAAGAGTAAGACAGAGTAAGAAAGGTAGAGAGGTGTTAGGAAATGTAGAAAGGTACGTTGTTTTATTTTCCTAAAATGATCCAATCATAAGAATTAGCAATTCATGCATTTTTTGGAAACAACACTCTCATTTTACGGGGATCCTGCCGACTATGCCAATAAAGTGTTACGATCCGGTTCAGACCCAGAAAGGCAAAGCAGGCGAAGTCTCTGAGCATAAACCAGAAAGAACTTCGAAGGTTCAAAATATTGCCAGATATGAGATTAAAACCAAACGAGATTAAATGTCGATGCCAAAAAATTGATGTATTTTATTTGACAGTAAAAGTAGGGCCCAGTTTGGGGCCAATCACCCTTGCAGTGCCTAAAGGGGCTCCAGCAGAGCTGGAGGGGGGCTGGGAGCAGCCGGAAGCGGGAGCAGCCAGAGCTGGGAGCACCTGCATCTTGGCCAAGGCAGCTGCCGCCAGGTTTGGTGGTGCCTGAGCAGGGCGGGGACGATGCCAGGGACATCCCGCAGTGACGTCTTCTCTTTTCCGCTGGGCGTGCGCTCGGTCCCAAAGCGCACGCCCATTCTGATCTCAGTCTCACTCCATGTTTAGACACGCTCACAGTCCTGGATTTCATCCCATGCCAGTGGCAGACCCGTGCAGCCCCAGAGCCAATACCAAGGCCAGGCTGAAGGCAAACGCCACATTTAGCCTTCACGCCAATGGTAGCTGTAATGTAAAACCCAGCCCTAACGCCGAGGCCTCTCCTAATTCCAGCCCCTTGCTAAATGCTCAGCCCTAAACCAAATGCAACGGTGTAATAAATGAATTGGTTTCAGGGTGTTGATTTTTACTGTTTGGATGAGATAGAAAAGAGGGGAGTTGATAGTTGGATAAATGGGCATGTTAACGGAGGATATTGCGAGACTGTCTGGGTGTAATATCGGAGTGTGAGCACTAGGTGGAGACGCAATTGGGGATGTGATGACGTGATGGACTAGAAAATGACCTCATGCAGGTGATGTCAACATCTTGGACCACTTAGCCAATCATTCGACACCCTCGGGAAATGATTGGACAAAAATGCATCTTGATAAAGACCAATAGAACCCCTGGAAGCGAGCCAATCAGAAGAAGAATCCAAAATCCACCAATTGTGAACAGACAGAGGGCATAAGAACGGACCTGGGACTTTATCCGGGGAGCTCCTGCGGAACTTGGGGTCCAAGGTTGCACCCAGTGGGTCACACTGTCCTTTTTGTGTGCTGCTTTACTCTGGCTTGTCGTGCGGAGCCTGGGCTTATCCTGGGTTCTCGCTCTCAGTTGTTAATGAATAAACAAACGAGTTGGCTTTTCTTTTTTAAAAAAAGTCTCAGCCTCGTTTATAACAACGGTGAGCTCGAAGGCCAAAGCCAGCCCCAACTGCAACTCTTAAGATCAAGCCCAACACCAATCCCAGCTGAAGCCCTAAGTCCAGCTTCGAGCCCAGCCCCAGCCCACACTCCAATGCCGCCTTTAGCTCTAACTCCCAAACTCAGCCCCAACTGCTGCCCTAAGGCCAACCATTCATGGAGTTAAGGCCAGTGCCCCAGGTGCACTCCCTAGCCCAAGGCAGGCTCCAAGCTCAAGGCCACCGTTAGCCCTAAGGCCGGCCTGAGCCGCAATGGCAGCCAAAGGCAGCCCAAGTGGGGCTTCAACGCCGACCCCTCCCCCAGCCCGCCCTGATGCCGGCCCTGCCTCCCTGCGCTGCGAGCCAGGCGCTGTCCCTGCGTGTCACAGAGGCCGCGGCCTGTGGAGCAATCAGCGGGCTCGGTGCGGTGCTGGCACTGGCCGTCCCCGAGCCCCCTGCCTCTGGGGCAGTGTCGTCGCCCGGAGACGTCGTGGCCGCGCCGCCTGCGCCGCAGAGTTGTCACAAAGGGCAGCGGCGACATTAGGACTTCCTGGCCAGCCGCTATTTCCAGGCATGATGCTTAAGCATGGATCGGCCGCTTCTGATAGCGTGTCTGTCTTGGGCGAGCGTTTTTGTGATGGCTGTGCAGGCGCGTTGGATACAGCTGCAGGACGCTCTGTTTCCACAGAAAATTTGCGGCCAGCACTGCCAGGCATGGTCACAGGATGCCTGCTAGTAGTGGCTCAGCAGCTCTGAGACCGCTCTTTGCAGCGTCCAGCGGGGAGTTAAGGGCAGCGTTGAATCGAATGATAGCAATGCAAAAGGATGCAAAGCACAGCGTGTGAACAGGAGCTTTGGAGCGCTCGGCACACAGGATATTTCAGAGGAGAAATCCCCTGGTGCAGCTGGCCCCAATAAAGAGCGGCCGCTGCTGAATGCCACACTCCAGTGGCGTTTTAAATGTAATTTTTCTATTTTATAGGGTTTCATTTTTGCTAAGCTTTGGTAATGCCCGGGGTGTGATGTCATTGACCCGCTGCCTCTCGACCAATCAGATCGCTCCGCTACGTTCTGGCCCCGCCCCTCATTGTTTCCTCACAATGAGGAACCTTGGCGCTCGATTCCCATTGGCTGCCGCCCGGGGGGGCGGGGCTTAGGCTGCCTATATAAGGCGGCGGCGGTGGCGGGGCTTCACTTGCAGTCCCGGCGTGGAGGCGGCAGCAGCGGAGCGGAGCGGGCGGAGAGGAGCGGAAGCCCCGAGGCCGGAGCTCTGGGAGCGGCCCGGCCCTCAGCGCCGCGGCCCTGGAGCCCCAGGCCGGGGCGGGTGGGAGGGGGTGGCTGGGAGGGAGATGGGATGGTTCGCTGCGCCGCTTCTCGCCGCCAATGCGCCTTTTCTCTCTGCAACTTTTCTCAGGTACCTGCGCCGGCCCCTCCAGATGGCAGTGGGAGCGCCAGCAACCCCGGCTCGGCAAAGGCAGGGACGGGCAACTACCGCGGCAACGAGGGACCGCACCCCAGCTCGGCAAAGGCAGGGACGGGCAACTACCGGGGCAACGAGGGACAGCAACCCCGGCTCGGCAAAGGCAGGGCCCCAGCAGCGCCGGGGCAACGAGGGACAAAATCGGAAGAGTTCGGACACCACCCGAAGCCCACCAAAGGTAAAATCAGGTAAAACACGGTAATACCAGGTAAAACACGGTAATACCAGGTAAAACACGGTAATACCAGCTAATACCATCTAATATTATCTAATACAGGTAAAACACGGTAAAATCAGGTAATACCAGGTAAAATCAGCTAATGCCAGGTAAAACACGGTAAAACAAAATAAAATTGGCAAAAATCACATCAAATGCCTTGAGTGATCTTTGCTCTCCCAGCGAGTGGCTTGCGATGCAAACAAATCCCAAAGCCCCCGCCTTCCCCGTGGGAGAGGAGGCCGGAGCCCCCCCGGCCTCAGCTGGGGTGAGGAGCACGCATGGCCCGGGGCTGTCTCCGTCCCTCTGCATCCTGGGGGGTCCTGTGGTGTCTTCAGGCCTCTCCTGTCGGGGAACGATCGGGACTGGGGGGATCTCTGTCCAAGTCATGGCGGGAGATACTCGGGGCAGTCACCCCAGGGCTGAGAGGGACGGAGCCCCCCTGGCCCCAGCCCCCACACGCATTTCCCAGGGCGAGAGGGACCAGGATGTGCAGTTGGCGGAAAGGCTGCTCGGCCGCGGTGCTCTCTTGCGCGCCCGGTGCTGCGGCCACGCCTCCCGCTGCCTCTCCCGGCGCCCTCTCCTCGCTGCCGGCCTCAGTGGGCGGCGCCCGCCGTGTTCCCACCGTCATCCTTGCATTATTCTCCTTTTTAAAGGAGCCTCCAAGGCTTTAGCACATTAATAGCTGTCTCATCTCCTGTGGGAGCCACTTCGATTCTAATTTTACCAGCCTGCTTCAACCTTTCCAAGCCCAGGGCAGTCCCCTCGGAGCCGTCTAGTCTGTGGCTCTTACACCATGTGCTTAAGGGTGTTAAAGCCTGTTGGTCGTATTTTATGCCTTTTTTTGTTAAAAAGCAAGTCCATACCTGTAGTACGGGGTCTTTTGGTGCTGAAACTCTGCGCCCATGCTGGCAATGTCTCCCAATTACAAAAAAGGAAAAAGAAAAAAAAAAAAAAAAAAGAGAAGGGAAGGTCCGTCTGAGCAGCAGCTCACTGTGCTACCTTTAGTGCCGCCGAGATGGGGTGGGGGGAGCGAAGCAGTTGGAAGCGTCTTATCTGCCTCCTCTGATCTTGGGAGCAGTTTGGCTGCAAGGCGGCCGCCCGTCCTCCGAGTTGCAGGCGCGGTGCCCGGTCGCTGCAGCCGAGCCTTGGCCCACTCCCGGTGCTCTCAGCACGGCACGCAGCAGCAGGGGAGGGGTTCCACAACTCACTCGTGGTTCCGCTCCAGGGCTGCAGGTTCGGGGGGTTCTCCTCAGGCGGGCGGCGTCGGCTCCAGGAGGCCTCAGAGTGTCTCGCAGCAGGCAGTGGTGGTGGTGGTGGGGGGGGGGGGAGAGGGAAGGGTCAGCCTTCTTCGGTGGTGGTGATTTGAATACAGCATACAGAGGGGGAGAAGGAAAGGAGTAAGTGTTGTATCATGCATTTAACCCGGCCAATACCAACGATTAGCAATGCAATTCCAGTAGCAATTGTTATTCCAAGTTGTGCTAACCATTTTCCCCACCCTGTGAGCCCAAAATACTTTAGGATGGTAGTGACCCATGAACTATCAAATACTTCTCGCGGTTGCATTGCATGAAACAAATTTCTAGTATGATTACTTATTTCTCTCATCTTAGCTCATGCCTCCTCAGCGGAGCTAGAGGCATTATGAATTGTAATACAACCCTCAGTTTCTGTTCTATTGAACATCCCACAAACTCCTTGTTCTTTTAACAATACCATATCTAAAGCTAATCTATTTTGCAGGGTCATTTTAGTATTTTGCTGGACTTGGGTGTATAATTCTCCAAATGCATCTTGTGTCCAATTGCTTCATATACTTAATTGCCAGGTAATATCTTCTAATACGAACTGGTGTCTTTTAAAGGTAACATAGGGAGTAAAGAAATTTTCCAGAAATAGAGATACTTTTTGTCCAGTGGTATAGTAATCTGGAATGTCAACTCCTTGAATTGCCCATTCTGCTCTTTGTGTTGCCTTTGAAGAGGGAACACTACGACAGTGATGTTCTTTAGACACTTTGGTGAAAGTAAAAATACGTCTGGGGCAAAGGGAGGGAATTCCAATTCCACACCTAAGTCCAGCATGTTGTTCTAATGACAAATGTGAATAAAATATCTCATCAGAGCATCCCCAAGCCATTCCAAGAGGGGCTATATATTTTGCAGTTTTCCACTTAGTTGCATCTGCAAAATCAAGGATGGTGATTTCTGGCTTAGTATTGATTGGAGTCCCACGGACTGGGTAGTGGGTAAAAGGAACTCCACATGGGTTGAGAAGGTATTTGTAGGAGGAGTTACAGGACTCATCTTGATTTCTCCAGCCTTTTGAGAGGTATCCCCAACAAGTACACACATCAGTTCCTAATGTTCGAATTCTAAGTGAAAACCATGTTTCTGGAGGATCTCCTGGTCCTTCTTTGCATGTTATCACCTTTGAGCAATTGACTAGAGGACTATCTTCTTTTGTAGTCTTTTTTAGTCTCTAAATTTACCTTTAAGAACTGTTTGTACAGACCATGCCCACATTAAATGTTGTCAGTCGATTGGGGTTCTATTCGTTATGTTCGGAAGTTGACCACAGCAGGAAGGGTTAAAAACTGTGCTATATTTGCCTTCATCTACATCTGGTGTGTAGAGTGGGTCAAACCGTGGATCCCATGGGTAAACAAGGCAGGGCTGTTTAGCATTATATTCCTCAAAGGTTATTGTCTCAGGGCTGAATTTACTTTTATCTAATTTGATGGCTGGGTGAGGGGATTCAATTTGAGATAAGATGGTTCTATTTACCTTTGGACGCCTAGTTCTACAATATTTCTGGTGCAACTGTCCTTCATGAGGTGCATCAGAAGGTGGGTCATATGTTTGGTAAAGGTTATGTACTATAGGGGTACCTCTGCACTCAACTTGGGCTCCATTTTTCTTACTTGTCCACTGTTCAGGTAGAGGCAATGGAGCTGCCACACTAGTCATATTGAGGACAAAAGATAAATTCAAGGGTACTATGTAAGATGGCAATCCTGGTTCAGCAGAATCAGGTAATGTTACACATACACCTTGATCAGTAGGATTCCATATTTTTGCAAACCCTTTTCCTAATTTCCAGGCAAGCTTCCTTTGATCTAGCTCTGCTAGCTAGCTCTGCTGAGCACATGCACAAGGTAAATAAGCATAAAAATAGACCTAACATGTTACAATCCCAATTACCAGTAAACCGAAGCATAGTTCGTATCTGAGGTTTTTCATGCACAGTCCTGAATATTTTTTTCTCCTGTTGTTCAGTTACCTGTGAAAGACAAGAAAAAGTCTGTCCAGCCCCTTTCAGGGCTAATATTAAAATGTAGGAATAAGCCAGCGAGAGCTTATTTTGTGTTCTTTGCCATAAGCATCGTTTGCTTTCCAGGTATGCATGTTCAAAGGAGTAGTGAGTACCATGGGTACAGCTCCTGCGGTAGGCAGTTCCACCCATACAGGCTGTCCTGGGAAGCGTGCGGGTTTTTGATTACCTGTAGGTTTAGATGTTGCTGGTATCAAGGAGGGAGGCTGCAGATAAAAAGCTGTGAGTCTGGGACATCCATTTACTCCCCATTGCTCATGTACTGTTTTCACAGCATCCCATAGTCGTTCAGTCCAATTAGAATGTTGAGGTTTCAGAAATCGCTTAAGCAGGCCATTTGTTCTCTCGACGATGCCATTTGCTTGTGGATAATGGGGTGTGTGAAATATCCACTGGATCCCTTCTTCTTTGGCCCATTTTTGGACGATGGTCGCTGTGAAATGTGCCCCGTTGTCGGATTGGATAGGTACAGGTTTTGGAAAGAAACTGAACCACATTTTAAGGGCTTCTAATGTGTTTGCACTAGTTGCCCGAGAGAAGGCTCCTGCTTGGACTAGTCCTGACCTGACTTCTACCAACACGTGTTGTTTGCCCTCAGACTTTCCAAAAGGTCCAATATCATCTACTTGCCATGTGTCCCACAGTCCCTTTCCTGTCTCTGATATGTGAGGGGGGTTGTTCTAAAGGGTGACGCTCTGATCGGGTCCGGCACTGCTCGCATGAAGATCTGCAGGTACGGCACATTTCCCGAGTCCCCGGCCATCCTCTGCTTGCTGCTTCCTTGTATAGGTCTTGTGCCCCGGTGTGCTGTCGCTTTAAGTGCAACCATTCTAATAATGGATCCCAGTTTTCTCTTGGAGGTTTTCTACTTAGTGGGGCTAATCTGGCCCTCTCATCTACTTTGTGATTCCAGTGGCTAGTTGGGGTTTCCTTTTCTTGATGAGAGGCTACCCAGCCAACTAAAAAATTCCCCTTTTTTGCTACAGCAAGAATTTCTTGCCATTTTTCCTTTTGCCAAGCAGGGACCCTGTTTACTTCCCAGTCCTTTTTGTCCCAGAAGGGGAGCCATTCAGTACACCCTTTGAACACAGCAAAAGAATCAGTGTAAACATATACAGAGTCTGAGGTTTCAGATGCATGGTTAAATACACTCCAGACTGCTGCCAGTTCTCCCACTTGTGCACTACCTTCCCCTTCTGTTACAATTTGCTTGCCTGTATTTATTTGTAAGGCTACAGCACCACATTTCCAAACCTTACCTTCTCGCTTTGCTGATGCATCCGTAAACCACACATTCTGCAATCGTTCTGAGTACGGGGGAGCAACTTGGATCATAGAAGGTGAAAAGTCAGTGGTGCTATTTAGGGTTACCTCATCTTGTAGAGGAAGATTTTTGCGAGCTCCTTCTGTTACTTGAAAAATGGTGCAATAATGTTCCATTTGAGCATACCGTTTGCAAACAGAGGCACGTTGGGCCACCCCGTCAGGGGGTGGGATTCCTGCCAAAACTGACTTGATGACTTGAAAAGGTTCCCTTAAAATCAGGGGTTGTTTGTGGGTAGTTTTCTCTGCTTCCTGAAAAGCAGTGCTGACCACGAATAAACTTTTTTCCCAGGTAGAATATCGTTTTTCTGCATCTTTAAAACTGCGTGAGTAAAAGCCTATGGGTCTGGTAGGACCATCGGGTCCTTTCTGCCATAAATGTATAGACAGTCCAGAGCTTGCAAATCGCCATTCCATGTGTACTGGATCAGTGGGATGTATAGGACCTAGGGATTGGTATGTGTTAGCTTCAAAAATTAGGAGTTGTAGGGCCTCATCGTGCAAGGGAGTCCAATCCCACTTTGCTTTTTTTCCTAGCAAATCATACAGGGGCCTTGCAATTATTGAAAAGTCAGGAATGTGTTTCCTCCAAAAAATTAGCAGGCCTAAAGCATGCTGCAGGTCTTTTTTAGTCTCTGGGGTTTCAATTTGGTCTAGGTGGCTGAGGGTGTCTGGGGCAATACACACCATTCCTCCTTTCCACCAGATTCCCAAGAATTTTACTTCTAGGGAAGGGAGTTGTACTTTTTCAGGAGGAATACGTAAGCCCGGGGATTCTAGATGTTTAATGATGTTTGTTTGTGTTGTTTGTACAGGTGTAATCTCATCTCCTGCCACCAAAATGCCATCAATGTATTGGTATACTCTTACTCCTGGTGCAGGAGGAATGAGTGACAATTCTTGTGCTAGTGCATGATGTGCTAGAGTGGGTGAGTGTTTGAATCCTTGTGGGAGGCGAGTGAAAGTATATTGCTGGCCCTCCCCCGTGAAAGCAAAACGCTCCTGATCTTGTTCCTGCGAGGGGACCATAAAAAACATGTCCTTGACATCAATAGTGGCCATAATTTGATGAGCTTGTTCTTGTCTAGTAGCTCTCAGCTCAGCAATGTTTGGGACTGCAGCAGTGAGAGGCCCTGTATTTTGAGTTAAGCCGCCGATAGTCTCCTGTCAGTCTCCAGTTGCCATTAGGCTTGCGGACTGGCCACACAGGAGCATTGTAAGGGGAATGTGTTGCAATCACTATTCCTTTTTCTTTCAAATGTGCAATAATTGGTGTGATTCCTTCTCTGGCTCCTAAAGGCAAGGGGTAAGGTTTGACATTGGTTACTAGGGAGGGGGGAAGAGCAGGAGCAGAACTTAACAAACACAAATGGGAGGTTTCCTGCCCCAAAGTCCCTATTTTTCCTTCTTCATTGGTCCAAGGCCTTCCCTTTAGGAGGTCCAGACCCAGTGAATTTGTAGGAAATTCACCTGTAATCATTAGGGTGTCAACTGCTTTCTCTTCTGCCGGTAACCAGCGTCTTACCTTTGCTGTCATCTGGGCTTGGCTATTCTCAAAAACATCTGTGACACGTATACTCTTACGTGAGGGAGTGATTCCACGTGAGGAGGCATCTTCAATTTTAAGGGCAGACACCTGAGCACCAGTATCTACTAAAAAAGTTACCGGGGCTTTGTGGGGACCAGTAGGACAGGTTATTAACGGGTCTCCTCTGGAATTGTTAGAAAGGCGCCTGATGTGAATCCACCCTTCGCCCCCTGGCTTACCTTCTGCAAAGATAAGGGTTTTCTGTCACCTTCCCTTTCTTGTGGTTCCTCCAGGGGAGGGGCTGTAGCAGGGACAGCTTTTAATGGTTCCTCTTTTGCTGGCCACTCTTGGATGAATAGTTCTAATTTATTAGTGGGCTGGCCATCCATTAGGGTCCTTGGGACTCCCTTTTGTAAGCCCGCAATCCACAGGGCATTTCTTTTCTCCTTGCGTTCTTCCCCTGTATTTGTTTGTCTACCCAGCCCAGGGGAGAACCTTACCTTTTGGAGTTTTGCTGGGGACAGGGTTTTGCACTCTGTGCGCCGAATTGATCTAGAATCAGTTGTATTTGAAGGAATTGGGCCATATTTTCTCCCGTAATTAATTAATTCTTGTGCCACCTTCCCCCCCAGGTCCAAACCTTCCCTTTTGCCCGCTTAAGACTGAGGGAAATAGCTGCTGCCTCCAAGGTGGCTACAGCTCTTTCTGCAATTGGGAGACTTTCTATTTGTCCTTTTAGCTGCATGCCTATGGGTTTCACAGCTTCAGGGAGGCCTCTGATAAGAGGTATCATTCTCTCAGGATCCACAGGCACCATCACTGGAGATTCACCTCGTGGTGTTAATTTCCTATCATGCATCATTTGTAAACGAGCCGCTTTCTGTACACTTTCTACAGTCTGATTGACATTCCTTACTATAGCCAGGGGATCTCCTCTTTCTGAAGGACTGAGTCTGCCAGCCCAATCAGCAGCTCTCTGGGGAGGGACCAAGGAGCACGGTTATCTCCTGTGGTAAGGAAGACTCCTGCCCCTCCAGTACCCTTCTGCCTCTTTTTCTGAGAACAGAATTTGGTCAGCCCGTGTGAGAGAGAGTCTCCAAACACATTCAGTTTCAGATTCTTTGGGACTTTGGCTATACCCTTCCTTTAGTTTGGCCAATTCAGTAGCTGTAGATGGGATTTCTTTTGTGGTTATGTCAGGTGTGTCGTCGTCTGAAGCCTCATGGGTGTATTCTGTTTTAATGAAGGGACGGAGCGAGGCTGAGGGCTTTTCTGAGTGATTACGCAAGGATTCTAAGTCCGAGAGGGGGTACGCTTCTTTAGATAGTTCCAGCTCTGACTCCTTTTTTCCCTCATTTGCTGATCTTGCAAACAGCTCCTCTCGGAGCACACAGACAGTAGCCTTTTCATTCCTTATCTCTTCCTGGAGGAGGTGGGTGTTAGCTCCAGCTGAAATTGCAATGCTTTAACCAAATGCTGTAATGAAGCAGTAACTTCCGTATCAGCTTTCTGCTGGTGCTCTCTGTGTCCTACTGCAGCTAGCACAGCAGCAGCTAAGACAGAACATACCACTGGTTGCGCTTTACCTTTTTTGAGTCTCGCTCCTGTGCGCAGGACAGAGACTCGATCAACGAGTGCTTGGATATTATACCAATAGTTTTGTGCCCAGTCCGTCCCTGGAGGAGATGGCCTGGCACCAAATTCATCCAACAAAGTAAACAAAGCTTGTGTATGATGTCCCATGTTACTTACAAATGTCGGAGTGATCATTCCTAGAGGATGCCCAGCGTAAAGTAAATTTACAAAAGTCTCACCCCTGCACTCTGGGAAGGTTCCTCTTCTGCCAAACCAAAGAAAGTTACAAACACTGGAGTAGTCTCTCTTGAGGGACACCCCTTACAAAATGGTTTCTGAGGTCCTACTCCTTACACCTCGAGAGCACCTAGTGTTTACCAAAGTTACAAGTCTCAAAATTACTTTCCAAACTCCCAGGTCTTTTACCTACAGGAGTGCCAATTTCCCAGACCCTGGGCCTCGGGAGCACCGTTTTAGCTCAGGTGCATGTGCAAACACACAAGCAAACAAACAAACAAACAAAAGAGTAAGACAGAGTAAGAAAGGTAGAGAGGTGTTAGGAAATGTAGAAAGGTACGTTGTTTTATTTTCCTAAAATGATCCAATCATAAGAATTAGCAATTCATGCATTTTTTGGAAACAACACTCTCATTTTACGGGGATCCTGCCGACTATGCCAATAAAGTGTTACGATCCGGTTCAGACCCAGAAAGGCAAAGCAGGCGAAGTCTCTGAGCATAAACCAGAAAGAACTTCGAAGGTTCAAAATATTGCCAGATATGAGATTAAAACCAAACGAGATTAAATGTCGATGCCAAAAAATTGATGTATTTTATTTGACAGTAAAAGTAGGGCCCAGTTTGGGGCCAATCACCCTTGCAGTGCCTAAAGGGGCTCCAGCAGAGCTGGAGGGGGGCTGGGAGCAGCCGGAAGCGGGAGCAGCCAGAGCTGGGAGCACCTGCATCTTGGCCAAGGCAGCTGCCGCCAGGTTTGGTGGTGCCTGAGCAGGGCGGGGACGATGCCAGGGACATCCCGCAGTGACGTCTTCTCTTTTCCGCTGGGCGTGCGCTCGGTCCCAAAGCGCACGCCCATTCTGATCTCAGTCTCACTCCATGTTTAGACACGCTCACAGTCCTGGATTTCATCCCATGCCAGTGGCAGACCCGTGCAGCCCCAGAGCCAATACCAAGGCCAGGCTGAAGGCAAACGCCACATTTAGCCTTCACGCCAATGGTAGCTGTAATGTAAAACCCAGCCCTAACGCCGAGGCCTCTCCTAATTCCAGCCCCTTGCTAAATGCTCAGCCCTAAACCAAATGCAACGGTGTAATAAATGAATTGGTTTCAGGGTGTTGATTTTTACTGTTTGGATGAGATAGAAAAGAGGGGAGTTGATAGTTGGATAAATGGGCATGTTAACGGAGGATATTGCGAGACTGTCTGGGTGTAATATCGGAGTGTGAGCACTAGGTGGAGACGCAATTGGGGATGTGATGACGTGATGGACTAGAAAATGACCTCATGCAGGTGATGTCAACATCTTGGACCACTTAGCCAATCATTCGACACCCTCGGGAAATGATTGGACAAAAATGCATCTTGATAAAGACCAATAGAACCCCTGGAAGCGAGCCAATCAGAAGAAGAATCCAAAATCCACCAATTGTGAACAGACAGAGGGCATAAGAACGGACCTGGGACTTTATCCGGGGAGCTCCTGCGGAACTTGGGGTCCAAGGTTGCACCCAGTGGGTCACACTGTCCTTTTTGTGTGCTGCTTTACTCTGGCTTGTCGTGCGGAGCCTGGGCTTATCCTGGGTTCTCGCTCTCAGTTGTTAATGAATAAACAAACGAGTTGGCTTTTCTTTTTTAAAAAAAGTCTCAGCCTCGTTTATAACAACGGTGAGCTCGAAGGCCAAAGCCAGCCCCAACTGCAACTCTTAAGATCAAGCCCAACACCAATCCCAGCTGAAGCCCTAAGTCCAGCTTCGAGCCCAGCCCCAGCCCACACTCCAATGCCGCCTTTAGCTCTAACTCCCAAACTCAGCCCCAACTGCTGCCCTAAGGCCAACCATTCATGGAGTTAAGGCCAGTGCCCCAGGTGCACTCCCTAGCCCAAGGCAGGCTCCAAGCTCAAGGCCACCGTTAGCCCTAAGGCCGGCCTGAGCCGCAATGGCAGCCAAAGGCAGCCCAAGTGGGGCTTCAACGCCGACCCCTCCCCCAGCCCGCCCTGATGCCGGCCCTGCCTCCCTGCGCTGCGAGCCAGGCGCTGTCCCTGCGTGTCACAGAGGCCGCGGCCTGTGGAGCAATCAGCGGGCTCGGTGCGGTGCTGGCACTGGCCGTCCCCGAGCCCCCTGCCTCTGGGGCAGTGTCGTCGCCCGGAGACGTCGTGGCCGCGCCGCCTGCGCCGCAGAGTTGTCACAAAGGGCAGCGGCGACATTAGGACTTCCTGGCCAGCCGCTATTTCCAGGCATGATGCTTAAGCATGGATCGGCCGCTTCTGATAGCGTGTCTGTCTTGGGCGAGCGTTTTTGTGATGGCTGTGCAGGCGCGTTGGATACAGCTGCAGGACGCTCTGTTTCCACAGAAAATTTGCGGCCAGCACTGCCAGGCATGGTCACAGGATGCCTGCTAGTAGTGGCTCAGCAGCTCTGAGACCGCTCTTTGCAGCGTCCAGTGGGGAGTTAAGGGCAGCGTTGAATCGAATGATAGCAATGCAAAAGGATGCAAAGCACAGCGTGTGAACAGGAGCTTTGGAGCGCTCGGCACACAGGATATTTCAGAGGAGAAATCCCCTGGTGCAGCTGGCCCCAATAAAGAGCGGCCGCTGCTGAATGCCACACTCCAGTGGCGTTTTAAATGTAATTTTTCTATTTTATAGGGTTTCATTTTTGCTAAGCTTTGGTAATGCCCGGGGTGTGATGTCATTGACCCGCTGCCTCTCGACCAATCAGATCGCTCCGCTACGTTCTGGCCCCGCCCCTCATTGTTTCCTCACAATGAGGAACCTTGGCGCTCGATTCCCATTGGCTGCCGCCCGGGGGGGCGGGGCTTAGGCTGCCTATATAAGGCGGCGGCGGTGGCGGGGCTTCACTTGCAGTCCCGGCGTGGAGGCGGCAGCAGCGGAGCGGAGCGGGCGGAGAGGAGCGGAAGCCCCGAGGCCGGAGCTCTGGGAGCGGCCCGGCCCTCAGCGCCGCGGCCCTGGAGCCCCAGGCCGGGGCGGGTGGGAGGGGGTGGCTGGGAGGGAGATGGGATGGTTCGCTGCGCCGCTTCTCGCCGCCAATGCGCCTTTTCTCTCTGCAACTTTTCTCAGGTACCTGCGCCGGCCCCTCCAGATGGCAGTGGGAGCGCCAGCAACCCCGGCTCGGCAAAGGCAGGGACGGGCAACTACCGCGGCAACGAGGGACCGCACCCCAGCTCGGCAAAGGCAGGGACGGGCAACTACCGGGGCAACGAGGGACAGCAACCCCGGCTCGGCAAAGGCAGGGCCCCAGCAGCGCCGGGGCAACGAGGGACAAAATCGGAAGAGTTCGGACACCACCCGAAGCCCACCAAAGGTAAAATCAGGTAAAACACGGTAATACCAGGTAAAACACGGTAATACCAGGTAAAACACGGTAATACCAGCTAATACCATCTAATATTATCTAATACAGGTAAAACACGGTAAAATCAGGTAATACCAGGTAAAATCAGCTAATGCCAGGTAAAACACGGTAAAACAAAATAAAATTGGCAAAAATCACATCAAATGCCTTGAGTGATCTTTGCTCTCCCAGCGAGTGGCTTGCGATGCAAACAAATCCCAAAGCCCCCGCCTTCCCCGTGGGAGAGGAGGCCGGAGCCCCCCCGGCCTCAGCTGGGGTGAGGAGCACGCATGGCCCGGGGCTGTCTCCGTCCCTCTGCATCCTGGGGGGTCCTGTGGTGTCTTCAGGCCTCTCCTGTCGGGGAACGATCGGGACTGGGGGGATCTCTGTCCAAGTCATGGCGGGAGATACTCGGGGCAGTCACCCCAGGGCTGAGAGGGACGGAGCCCCCCTGGCCCCAGCCCCCACACGCATTTCCCAGGGCGAGAGGGACCAGGATGTGCAGTTGGCGGAAAGGCTGCTCGGCCGCGGTGCTCTCTTGCGCGCCCGGTGCTGCGGCCACGCCTCCCGCTGCCTCTCCCGGCGCCCTCTCCTCGCTGCCGGCCTCAGTGGGCGGCGCCCGCCGTGTTCCCACCGTCATCCTTGCATTATTCTCCTTTTTAAAGGAGCCTCCAAGGCTTTAGCACATTAATAGCTGTCTCATCTCCTGTGGGAGCCACTTCGATTCTAATTTTACCAGCCTGCTTCAACCTTTCCAAGCCCAGGGCAGTCCCCTCGGAGCCGTCTAGTCTGTGGCTCTTACACCATGTGCTTAAGGGTGTTAAAGCCTGTTGGTCGTATTTTATGCCTTTTTTTGTTAAAAAGCAAGTCCATACCTGTAGTACGGGGTCTTTTGGTGCTGAAACTCTGCGCCCATGCTGGCAATGTCTCCCAATTACAAAAAAGGAAAAAGAAAAAAAAAAAAAAAAAAGAGAAGGGAAGGTCCGTCTGAGCAGCAGCTCACTGTGCTACCTTTAGTGCCGCCGAGATGGGGTGGGGGGAGCGAAGCAGTTGGAAGCGTCTTATCTGCCTCCTCTGATCTTGGGAGCAGTTTGGCTGCAAGGCGGCCGCCCGTCCTCCGAGTTGCAGGCGCGGTGCCCGGTCGCTGCAGCCGAGCCTTGGCCCACTCCCGGTGCTCTCAGCACGGCACGCAGCAGCAGGGGAGGGGTTCCACAACTCACTCGTGGTTCCGCTCCAGGGCTGCAGGTTCGGGGGGTTCTCCTCAGGCGGGCGGCGTCGGCTCCAGGAGGCCTCAGAGTGTCTCGCAGCAGGCAGTGGTGGTGGTGGTGGGGGGGGGGGGAGAGGCAAGGGTCAGCCTTCTTCGGTGGTGGTGATTTGAATACAGCGTACAGAGGGGGAGAAGGAAAGGAGTAAGTGTTGTATCATGCATTTAACCCGGCCAATACCAACGATTAGCAATGCAATTCCAGTAGCAATTGTTATTCCAAGTTGTGCTAACCATTTTCCCCACCCTGTGAGCCCAAAATACTTTAGGATGGTAGTGACCCATGAACTATCAAATACTTCTCGCGGTTGCATTGCATGAAACAAATTTCTAGTATGATTACTTATTTCTCTCATCTTAGCTCATGCCTCCTCAGCGGAGCTAGAGGCATTATGAATTGTAATACAACCCTCAGTTTCTGTTCTATTGAACATCCCACAAACTCCTTGTTCTTTTAACAATACCATATCTAAAGCTAATCTATTTTGCAGGGTCATTTTAGTATTTTGCTGGACTTGGGTGTATAATTCTCCAAATGCATCTTGTGTCCAATTGCTTCATATACTTAATTGCCAGGTAATATCTTCTAATACGAACTGGTGTCTTTTAAAGGTAACATAGGGAGTAAAGAAATTTTCCAGAAATAGAGATACTTTTTCTCCAGTGGTATAGTAATCTGGAATGTCAACTCCTTGAATTGCCCATTCTGCTCTTTGTGTTGCCTTTGAAGAGGGAACACTACGACAGTGATGTTCTTTAGACACTTTGGTGAAAGTAAAAATACGTCTGGGGCAAAGGGAGGGAATTCCAATTCCACACCTAAGTCCAGCATGTTGTTCTAATGACAAATGTGAATAAAATATCTCATCAGAGCATCCCCAAGCCATTCCAAGAGGGGCTATATATTTTGCAGTTTTCCACTTAGTTGCATCTGCAAAATCAAGGATGGTGATTTCTGGCTTAGTATTGATTGGAGTCCCACGGACTGGGTAGTGGGTAAAAGGAACTCCACATGGGTTGAGAAGGTATTTGTAGGAGGAGTTACAGGACTCATCTTGATTTCTCCAGCCTTTTGAGAGGTATCCCCAACAAGTACACACATCAGTTCCTAATGTTCGAATTCTAAGTGAAAACCATGTTTCTGGAGGATCTCCTGGTCCTTCTTTGCATGTTATCACCTTTGAGCAATTGACTAGAGGACTATCTTCTTTTGTAGTCTTTTTTAGTCTCTAAATTTACCTTTAAGAACTGTTTGTACAGACCATGCCCACATTAAATGTTGTCAGTCGATTGGGGTTCTATTCGTTATGTTCGGAAGTTGACCACAGCAGGAAGGGTTAAAAACTGTGCTATATTTGCCTTCATCTACATCTGGTGTGTAGAGTGGGTCAAACCGTGGATCCCATGGGTAAACAAGGCAGGGCTGTTTAGCATTATATTCCTCAAAGGTTATTGTCTCAGGGCTGAATTTACTTTTATCTAATTTGATGGCTGGGTGAGGGGATTCAATTTGAGATAAGATGGTTCTATTTACCTTTGGACGCCTAGTTCTACAATATTTCTGGTGCAACTGTCCTTCATGAGGTGCATCAGAAGGTGGGTCATATGTTTGGTAAAGGTTATGTACTATAGGGGTACCTCTGCACTCAACTTGGGCTCCATTTTTCTTACTTGTCCACTGTTCAGGTAGAGGCAATGGAGCTGCCACACTAGTCATATTGAGGACAAAAGATAAATTCAAGGGTACTATGTAAGATGGCAATCCTGGTTCAGCAGAATCAGGTAATGTTACACATACACCTTGATCAGTAGGATTCCATATTTTTGCAAACCCTTTTCCTAATTTCCAGGCAAGCTTCCTTTGATCTAGCTCTGCTAGCTAGCTCTGCTGAGCACATGCACAAGGTAAATAAGCATAAAAATAGACCTAACATGTTACAATCCCAATTACCAGTAAACCGAAGCATAGTTCGTATCTGAGGTTTTTCATGCACAGTCCTGAATATTTTTTTCTCCTGTTGTTCAGTTACCTGTGAAAGACAAGAAAAAGTCTGTCCAGCCCCTTTCAGGGCTAATATTAAAATGTAGGAATAAGCCAGCGAGAGCTTATTTTGTGTTCTTTGCCATAAGCATCGTTTGCTTTCCAGGTATGCATGTTCAAAGGAGTAGTGAGTACCATGGGTACAGCTCCTGCGGTAGGCAGTTCCACCCATACAGGCTGTCCTGGGAAGCGTGCGGGTTTTTGATTACCTGTAGGTTTAGATGTTGCTGGTATCAAGGAGGGAGGCTGCAGATAAAAAGCTGTGAGTCTGGGACATCCATTTACTCCCCATTGCTCATGTACTGTTTTCACAGCATCCCATAGTCGTTCAGTCCAATTAGAATGTTGAGGTTTCAGAAATCGCTTAAGCAGGCCATTTGTTCTCTCGACGATGCCATTTGCTTGTGGATAATGGGGTGTGTGAAATATCCACTGGATCCCTTCTTCTTTGGCCCATTTTTGGACGATGGTCGCTGTGAAATGTGCCCCGTTGTCGGATTGGATAGGTACAGGTTTTGGAAAGAAACTGAACCACATTTTAAGGGCTTCTAATGTGTTTGCACTAGTTGCCCGAGAGAAGGCTCCTGCTTGGACTAGTCCTGACCTGACTTCTACCGACACGTGTTGTTTGCCCTCAGACTTTCCAAAAGGTCCAATATCATCTACTTGCCATGTGTCCCACAGTCCCTTTCCTGTCTCTGATATGTGAGGGGGGTTGTTCTAAAGGGTGACGCTCTGATCGGGTCCGGCACTGCTCGCATGAAGATCTGCAGGTACGGCACATTTCCCGAGTCCCCGGCCATCCTCTGCTTGCTGCTTCCTTGTATAGGTCTTGTGCCCCGGTGTGCTGTCGCTTTAAGTGCAACCATTCTAATAATGGATCCCAGTTTTCTCTTGGAGGTTTTCTACTTAGTGGGGCTAATCTGGCCCTCTCATCTACTTTGTGATTCCAGTGGCTAGTTGGGGTTTCCTTTTCTTGATGAGAGGCTACCCAGCCAACTAAAAAATTCCCCTTTTTTGCTACAGCAAGAATTTCTTGCCATTTTTCCTTTTGCCAAGCAGGGACCCTGTTTACTTCCCAGTCCTTTTTGTCCCAGAAGGGGAGCCATTCAGTACACCCTTTGAACACAGCAAAAGAATCAGTGTAAACATATACAGAGTCTGAGGTTTCAGATGCATGGTTAAATACACTCCAGACTGCTGCCAGTTCTCCCACTTGTGCACTACCTTCCCCTTCTGTTACAATTTGCTTGCCTGTATTTATTTGTAAGGCTACAGCACCACATTTCCAAACCTTACCTTCTCGCTTTGCTGATGCATCCGTAAACCACACATTCTGCAATCGTTCTGAGTACGGGGGAGCAACTTGGATCATAGAAGGTGAAAAGTCAGTGGTGCTATTTAGGGTTACCTCATCTTGTAGAGGAAGATTTTTGCGAGCTCCTTCTGTTACTTGAAAAATGGTGCAATAATGTTCCATTTGAGCATACCGTTTGCAAACAGAGGCACGTTGGGCCACCCCGTCAGGGGGTGGGATTCCTGCCAAAACTGACTTGATGACTTGAAAAGGTTCCCTTAAAATCAGGGGTTGTTTGTGGGTAGTTTTCTCTGCTTCCTGAAAAGCAGTGCTGACCACGAATAAACTTTTTTCCCAGGTAGAATATCGTTTTTCTGCATCTTTAAAACTGCGTGAGTAAAAGCCTATGGGTCTGGTAGGACCATCGGGTCCTTTCTGCCATAAATGTATAGACAGTCCAGAGCTTGCAAATCGCCATTCCATGTGTACTGGATCAGTGGGATGTATAGGACCTAGGGATTGGTATGTGTTAGCTTCAAAAATTAGGAGTTGTAGGGCCTCATCGTGCAAGGGAGTCCAATCCCACTTTGCTTTTTTTCCTAGCAAATCATACAGGGGCCTTGCAATTATTGAAAAGTCAGGAATGTGTTTCCTCCAAAAAATTAGCAGGCCTAAAGCATGCTGCAGGTCTTTTTTAGTCTCTGGGGTTTCAATTTGGTCTAGGTGGCTGAGGGTGTCTGGGGCAATACACACCATTCCTCCTTTCCACCAGATTCCCAAGAATTTTACTTCTAGGGAAGGGAGTTGTACTTTTTCAGGAGGAATACGTAAGCCCGGGGATTCTAGATGTTTAATGATGTTTGTTTGTGTTGTTTGTACAGGTGTAATCTCATCTCCTGCCACCAAAATGCCATCAATGTATTGGTATACTCTTACTCCTGGTGCAGGAGGAATGAGTGACAATTCTTGTGCTAGTGCATGATGTGCTAGAGTGGGTGAGTGTTTGAATCCTTGTGGGAGGCGAGTGAAAGTATATTGCTGGCCCTCCCCCGTGAAAGCAAAACGCTCCTGATCTTGTTCCTGCGAGGGGACCATAAAAAACATGTCCTTGACATCAATAGTGGCCATAATTTGATGAGCTTGTTCTTGTCTAGTAGCTCTCAGCTCAGCAATGTTTGGGACTGCAGCAGTGAGAGGCCCTGTATTTTGAGTTAAGCCGCCGATAGTCTCCTGTCAGTCTCCAGTTGCCATTAGGCTTGCGGACTGGCCACACAGGAGCATTGTAAGGGGAATGTGTTGCAATCACTATTCCTTTTTCTTTCAAATGTGCAATAATTGGTGTGATTCCTTCTCTGGCTCCTAAAGGCAAGGGGTAAGGTTTGACATTGGTTACTAGGGAGGGGGGAAGAGCAGGAGCAGAACTTAACAAACACAAATGGGAGGTTTCCTGCCCCAAAGTCCCTATTTTTCCTTCTTCATTGGTCCAAGGCCTTCCCTTTAGGAGGTCCAGACCCAGTGAATTTGTAGGAAATTCACCTGTAATCATTAGGGTGTCAACTGCTTTCTCTTCTGCCGGTAACCAGCGTCTTACCTTTGCTGTCATCTGGGCTTGGCTATTCTCAAAAACATCTGTGACACGTATACTCTTACGTGAGGGAGTGATTCCACGTGAGGAGGCATCTTCAATTTTAAGGGCAGACACCTGAGCACCAGTATCTACTAAAAAAGTTACCGGGGCTTTGTGGGGACCAGTAGGACAGGTTATTAACGGGTCTCCTCTGGAATTGTTAGAAAGGCGCCTGATGTGAATCCACCCTTCGCCCCCTGGCTTACCTTCTGCAAAGATAAGGGTTTTCTGTCACCTTCCCTTTCTTGTGGTTCCTCCAGGGGAGGGGCTGTAGCAGGGACAGCTTTTAATGGTTCCTCTTTTGCTGGCCACTCTTGGATGAATAGTTCTAATTTATTAGTGGGCTGGCCATCCATTAGGGTCCTTGGGACTCCCTTTTGTAAGCCCGCAATCCACAGGGCATTTCTTTTCTCCTTGCGTTCTTCCCCTGTATTTGTTTGTCTACCCAGCCCAGGGGAGAACCTTACCTTTTGGAGTTTTGCTGGGGACAGGGTTTTGCACTCTGTGCGCCGAATTGATCTAGAATCAGTTGTATTTGAAGGAATTGGGCCATATTTTCTCCCGTAATTAATTAATTCTTGTGCCACCTTCCCCCCCAGGTCCAAACCTTCCCTTTTGCCCGCTTAAGACTGAGGGAAATAGCTGCTGCCTCCAAGGTGGCTACAGCTCTTTCTGCAATTGGGAGACTTTCTATTTGTCCTTTTAGCTGCATGCCTATGGGTTTCACAGCTTCAGGGAGGCCTCTGATAAGAGGTATCATTCTCTCAGGATCCACAGGCACCATCACTGGAGATTCACCTCGTGGTGTTAATTTCCTATCATGCATCATTTGTAAACGAGCCGCTTTCTGTACACTTTCTACAGTCTGATTGACATTCCTTACTATAGCCAGGGGATCTCCTCTTTCTGAAGGACTGAGTCTGCCAGCCCAATCAGCAGCTCTCTGGGGAGGGACCAAGGAGCACGGTTATCTCCTGTGGTAAGGAAGACTCCTGCCCCTCCAGTACCCTTCTGCCTCTTTTTCTGAGAACAGAATTTGGTCAGCCCGTGTGAGAGAGAGTCTCCAAACACATTCAGTTTCAGATTCTTTGGGACTTTGGCTATACCCTTCCTTTAGTTTGGCCAATTCAGTAGCTGTAGATGGGATTTCTTTTGTGGTTATGTCAGGTGTGTCGTCGTCTGAAGCCTCATGGGTGTATTCTGTTTTAATGAAGGGACGGAGCGAGGCTGAGGGCTTTTCTGAGTGATTACGCAAGGATTCTAAGTCCGAGAGGGGGTACGCTTCTTTAGATAGTTCCAGCTCTGACTCCTTTTTTCCCTCATTTGCTGATCTTGCAAACAGCTCCTCTCGGAGCACACAGACAGTAGCCTTTTCATTCCTTATCTCTTCCTGGAGGAGGTGGGTGTTAGCTCCAGCTGAAATTGCAATGCTTTAACCAAATGCTGTAATGAAGCAGTAACTTCCGTATCAGCTTTCTGCTGGTGCTCTCTGTGTCCTACTGCAGCTAGCACAGCAGCAGCTAAGACAGAACATACCACTGGTTGCGCTTTACCTTTTTTGAGTCTCGCTCCTGTGCGCAGGACAGAGACTCGATCAACGAGTGCTTGGATATTATACCAATAGTTTTGTGCCCAGTCCGTCCCTGGAGGAGATGGCCTGGCACCAAATTCATCCAACAAAGTAAACAAAGCTTGTGTATGATGTCCCATGTTACTTACAAATGTCGGAGTGATCATTCCTAGAGGATGCCCAGCGTAAAGTAAATTTACAAAAGTCTCACCCCTGCACTCTGGGAAGGTTCCTCTTCTGCCAAACCAAAGAAAGTTACAAACACTGGAGTAGTCTCTCTTGAGGGACACCCCTTACAAAATGGTTTCTGAGGTCCTACTCCTTACACCTCGAGAGCACCTAGTGTTTACCAAAGTTACAAGTCTCAAAATTACTTTCCAAACTCCCAGGTCTTTTACCTACAGGAGTGCCAATTTCCCAGACCCTGGGCCTCGGGAGCACCGTTTTAGCTCAGGTGCATGTGCAAACACACAAGCAAACAAACAAACAAACAAAAGAGTAAGACAGAGTAAGAAAGGTAGAGAGGTGTTAGGAAATGTAGAAAGGTACGTTGTTTTATTTTCCTAAAATGATCCAATCATAAGAATTAGCAATTCATGCATTTTTTGGAAACAACACTCTCATTTTACGGGGATCCTGCCGACTATGCCAATAAAGTGTTACGATCCGGTTCAGACCCAGAAAAGCAAAGCAGGCGAAGTCTCTGAGCATAAACCAGAAAGAACTTCGAAGGTTCAAAATATTGCCAGATATGAGATTAAAACCAAACGAGATTAAATGTCGATGCCAAAAAATTGATGTATTTTATTTGACAGTAAAAGTAGGGCCCAGTTTGGGGCCAATCACCCTTGCAGTGCCTAAAGGGGCTCCAGCAGAGCTGGAGGGGGGCTGGGAGCAGCCGGAAGCGGGAGCAGCCAGAGCTGGGAGCACCTGCATCTTGGCCAAGGCAGCTGCCGCCAGGTTTGGTGGTGCCTGAGCAGGGCGGGGACGATGCCAGGGACATCCCGCAGTGACGTCTTCTCTTTTCCGCTGGGCGTGCGCTCGGTCCCAAAGCGCACGCCCATTCTGATCTCAGTCTCACTCCATGTTTAGACACGCTCACAGTCCTGGATTTCATCCCATGCCAGTGGCAGACCCGTGCA
Organism: Aphelocoma coerulescens; assembly: GCF_041296385.1. Lineage (NCBI taxonomy): Eukaryota > Metazoa > Chordata > Aves > Passeriformes > Corvidae > Aphelocoma > Aphelocoma coerulescens. Next base: position 129,850 of record NW_027183592.1, read on the forward strand.
GCCCCAGAGCCAATACCAAGGCCAGGCTGAAGGCAAACGCCACATTTAGCCTTCACGCCAATGGTAGCTGTAATGTAAAACCCAGCCCTAACGCCGAGGCCTCTCCTAATTCCAGCCCCTTGCTAAATGCTCAGCCCTAAACCAAATGCAACGGTGTAATAAATGAATTGGTTTCAGGGTGTTGATTTTTACTGTTTGGAGGAGATAGAAAAGAGGGGAGTTGATAGTTGGATAAATGGGCATGTTAACGGAGGATATTGCGAGACTGTCTGGGTGTAATATCGGAGTGTGAGCACTAGGTGGAGACGCAATTGGGGATGTGATGACGTGATGGACTAGAAAATGACCTCATGCAGGTGATGTCAACATCTTGGACCACTTAGCCAATCATTCGACACCCTCGGGAAATGATTGGACAAAAATGCATCTTGATAAAGACCAATAGAACCCCTGGAAGCGAGCCAATCAGAAGAAGAATCCAAAATCCACCAATTGTGAACAGACAGAGGGCATAAGAACGGACCTGGGACTTTATCCGGGGAGCTCCTGCGGAACTTGGGGTCCAAGGTTGCACCCAGTGGGTCACACTGTCCTTTTTGTGTGCTGCTTTACTCTGGCTTGTCGTGCGGAGCCTGGGCTTATCCTGGGTTCTCGCTCTCAGTTGTTAATGAATAAACAAACGAGTTGGCTTTTCTTTTTTAAAAAAAGTCTCAGCCTCGTTTATAACAACGGTGAGCTCGAAGGCCAAAGCCAGCCCCAACTGCAACTCTTAAGATCAAGCCCAACACCAATCCCAGCTGAAGCCCTAAGTCCAGCTTCGAGCCCAGCCCCAGCCCACACTCCAATGCCGCCTTTAGCTCTAACTCCCAAACTCAGCCCCAACTGCTGCCCTAAGGCCAACCATTCATGGAGTTAAGGCCAGTGCCCCAGGTGCACTCCCTAGCCCAAGGCAGGCTCCAAGCTCAAGGCCACCGTTAGCCCTAAGGCCGGCCTGAGCCGCAATGGCAGCCAAAGGCAGCCCAAGTGGGGCTTCAACGCCGACCCCTCCCCCAGCCCGCCCTGATGCCGGCCCTGCCTCCCTGCGCTGCGAGCCAGGCGCTGTCCCCGCGTGTCACAGAGGCCGCGGCCTGTGGAGCAATCAGCGGGCTCGGTGCGGTGCTGGCACTGGCCGTCCCCGAGCCCCCTGCCTCTGGGGCAGTGTCGTCGCCCGGAGACGTCGTGGCCCCGCCGCCTGCGCCGCAGAGTTGTCACAAAGGGCAGCGGCGACATTAGGACTTCCTGGCCAGCCGCTATTTCCAGGCATGATGCTTAAGCATGGATCGGCCGCTTCTGATAGCGTGTCTGTCTTGGGCGAGCGTTTTTGTGATGGCTGTGCAGGCGCGTTGGATACAGCTGCAGGACGCTCTGTTTCCACAGAAAATTTGCGGCCAGCACTGCCAGGCATGGTCACAGGATGCCTGCTAGTAGTGGCTCAGCAGCTCTGAGACCGCTCTTTGCAGCGTCCAGTGGGGAGTTAAGGGCAGCGTTGAATCGAATGATAGCAATGCAAAAGGATGCAAAGCACAGCGTGTGAACAGGAGCTTTGGAGCGCTCGGCACACAGGATATTTCAGAGGAGAAATCCCCTGGTGCAGCTGGCCCCAATAAAGAGCGGCCGCTGCTGAATGCCACACTCCAGTGGCGTTTTAAATGTAATTTTTCTATTTTATAGGGTTTCATTTTTGCTAAGCTTTGGTAATGCCCGGGGTGTGATGTCATTGACCCGCTGCCTCTCGACCAATCAGATCGCTCCGCTACGTTCTGGCCCCGCCCCTCATTGTTTCCTCACAATGAGGAACCTTGGCGCTCGATTCCCATTGGCTGCCGCCCGGGGGGGCGGGGCTTAGGCTGCCTATATAAGGCGGCGGCGGTGGCGGGGCTTCACTTGCAGTCCCGGCGTGGAGGCGGCAGCAGCGGAGCGGAGCGGGCGGAGAGGAGCGGAAGCCCCGAGGCCGGAGCTCTGGGAGCGGCCCGGCCCTCAGCGCCGCGGCCCTGGAGCCCCAGGCCGGGGCGGGTGGGAGGGGGTGGCTGGGAGGGAGATGGGATGGTTCGCTGCGCCGCTTCTCGCCGCCAATGCGCCTTTTCTCTCTGCAACTTTTCTCAGGTACCTGCGCCGGCCCCTCCAGATGGCAGTGGGAGCGCCAGCAACCCCGGCTCGGCAAAGGCAGGGACGGGCAACTACCGCGGCAACGAGGGACCGCACCCCAGCTCGGCAAAGGCAGGGACGGGCAACTACCGGGGCAACGAGGGACAGCAACCCCGGCTCGGCAAAGGCAGGGCCCCAGCAGCGCCGGGGCAACGAGGGACAAAATCGGAAGAGTTCGGACACCACCCGAAGCCCACCAAAGGTAAAATCAGGTAATACCAGGTAATACCAGGTAAAACACGGTAATACCAGGTAAAACACGGTAATACCAGCTAATACCATCTAATATTATCTAATACAGGTAAAACACGGTAAAATCAGGTAATACCAGGTAAAATCAGCTAATGCCAGGTAAAACACGGTAAAACAAAATAAAATTGGCAAAAATCACATCAAATGCCTTGAGTGATCTTTGCTCTCCCAGCGAGTGGCTTGCGATGCAAACAAATCCCAAAGCCCCCGCCTTCCCCGTGGGAGAGGAGGCCGGAGCCCCCCCGGCCTCAGCTGGGGTGAGGAGCACGCATGGCCCGGGGCTGTCTCCGTCCCTCTGCATCCTGGGGGGTCCTGTGGTGTCTTCAGGCCTCTCCTGTCGGGGAACGATCGGGACTGGGGGGATCTCTGTCCAAGTCATGGCGGGAGATACTCGGGGCAGTCACCCCAGGGCTGAGAGGGACGGAGCCCCCCTGGCCCCAGCCCCCACACGCATTTCCCAGGGCGAGAGGGACCAGGATGTGCAGTTGGCGGAAAGGCTGCTCGGCCGCGGTGCTCTCTTGCGCGCCCGGTGCTGCGGCCACGCCTCCCGCTGCCTCTCCCGGCGCCCTCTCCTCGCTGCCGGCCTCAGTGGGCGGCGCCCGCCGTGTTCCCACCGTCATCCTTGCATTATTCTCCTTTTTAAAGGAGCCTCCAAGGCTTTAGCACATTAATAGCTGTCTCATCTCCTGTGGGAGCCACTTCGATTCTAATTTTACCAGCCTGCTTCAACCTTTCCAAGCCCAGGGCAGTCCCCTCGGAGCCGTCTAGTCTGTGGCTCTTACACCATGTGCTTAAGGGTGTTAAAGCCTGTTGGTCGTATTTTATGCCTTTTTTTGTTAAAAAGCAAGTCCATACCTGTAGTACGGGGTCTTTTGGTGCTGAAACTCTGCGCCCATGCTGGCAATGTCTCCCAATTACAAAAAAGGAAAAAGAAAAAAAAAAAAAAAAAAGAGAAGGGAAGGTCCGTCTGAGCAGCAGCTCACTGTGCTACCTTTAGTGCCGCCGAGATGGGGTGGGGGGAGCGAAGCAGTTGGAAGCGTCTTATCTGCCTCCTCTGATCTTGGGAGCAGTTTGGCTGCAAGGCGGCCGCCCGTCCTCCGAGTTGCAGGCGCGGTGCCCGGTCGCTGCAGCCGAGCCTTGGCCCACTCCCGGTGCTCTCAGCACGGCACGCAGCAGCAGGGGAGGGGTTCCACAACTCACTCGTGGTTCCGCTCCAGGGCTGCAGGTTCGGGGGGTTCTCCTCAGGCGGGCGGCGTCGGCTCCAGGAGGCCTCAGAGTGTCTCGCAGCAGGCAGTGGTGGTGGTGGTGGGGGGGGGGGGGAGAGGCAAGGGTCAGCCTTCTTCGGTGGTGGTGATTTGAATACAGCGTACAGAGGGGGAGAAGGAAAGGAGTAAGTGTTGTATCATGCATTTAACCCGGCCAATACCAACGATTAGCAATGCAATTCCAGTAGCAATTGTTATTCCAAGTTGTGCTAACCATTTTCCCCACCCTGTGAGCCCAAAATACTTTAGGATGGTAGTGACCCATGAACTATCAAATACTTCTCGCGGTTGCATTGCATGAAACAAATTTCTAGTATGATTACTTATTTCTCTCATCTTAGCTCATGCCTCCTCAGCGGAGCTAGAGGCATTATGAATTGTAATACAACCCTCAGTTTCTGTTCTATTGAACATCCCACAAACTCCTTGTTCTTTTAACAATACCATATCTAAAGCTAATCTATTTTGCAGGGTCATTTTAGTATTTTGCTGGACTTGGGTGTATAATTCTCCAAATGCATCTTGTGTCCAATTGCTTCATATACTTAATTGCCAGGTAATATCTTCTAATACGAACTGGTGTCTTTTAAAGGTAACATAGGGAGTAAAGAAATTTTCCAGAAATAGAGATACTTTTTCTCCAGTGGTATAGTAATCTGGAATGTCAACTCCTTGAATTGCCCATTCTGCTCTTTGTGTTGCCTTTGAAGAGGGAACACTACGACAGTGACGTTCTTTAGACACTTTGGTGAAAGTAAAAATACGTCTGGGGCAAAGGGAGGGAATTCCAATTCCACACCTAAGTCCAGCATGTTGTTCTAATGACAAATGTGAATAAAATATCTCATCAGAGCATCCCCAAGCCATTCCAAGAGGGGCTATATATTTTGCAGTTTTCCACTTAGTTGCATCTGCAAAATCAAGGACGGTGATTTCTGGCTTAGTATTGATTGGAGTCCCACGGACTGGGTAGTGGGTAAAAGGAACTCCACATGGGTTGAGAAGGTATTTGTAGGAGGAGTTACAGGACTCATCTTGATTTCTCCAGCCTTTTGAGAGGTATCCCCAACAAGTACACACATCAGTTCCTAATGTTCGAATTCTAAGTGAAAACCATGTTTCTGGAGGATCTCCTGGTCCTTCTTTGCATGTTATCACCTTTGAGCAATTGACTAGAGGACTATCTTCTTTTGTAGTCTTTTTTAGTCTCTAAATTTACCTTTAAGAACTGTTTGTACAGACCATGCCCACATTAAATGTTGTCAGTCGATTGGGGTTCTATTCGTTATGTTCGGAAGTTGACCACAGCAGGAAGGGTTAAAAACTGTGCTATATTTGCCTTCATCTACATCTGGTGTGTAGAGTGGGTCAAACCGTGGATCCCATGGGTAAACAAGGCAGGGCTGTTTAGCATTATATTCCTCAAAGGTTATTGTCTCAGGGCTGAATTTACTTTTATCTAATTTGATGGCTGGGTGAGGGGATTCAATTTGAGATAAGATGGTTCTATTTACCTTTGGACGCCTAGTTCTACAATATTTCTGGTGCAACTGTCCTTCATGAGGTGCATCAGAAGGTGGGTCATATGTTTGGTAAAGGTTATGTACTATAGGGGTACCTCTGCACTCAACTTGGGCTCCATTTTTCTTACTTGTCCACTGTTCAGGTAGAGGCAATGGAGCTGCCACACTAGTCATATTGAGGACAAAAGATAAATTCAAGGGTACTATGTAAGATGGCAATCCTGGTTCAGCAGAATCAGGTAATGTTACACATACACCTTGATCAGTAGGATTCCATATTTTTGCAAACCCTTTTCCTAATTTCCAGGCAAGCTTCCTTTGATCTAGCTCTGCTAGCTAGCTCTGCTGAGCACATGCACAAGGTAAATAAGCATAAAAATAGAGCTAACATGTTACAATCCCAATTACCAGTAAACCGAAGCATAGTTCGTATCTGAGGTTTTTCATGCACAGTCCTGAATATTTTTTTCTCCTGTTGTTCAGTTACCTGTGAAAGACAAGAAAAAGTCTGTCCAGCCCCTTTCAGGGCTAATATTAAAATGTAGGAATAAGCCAGCGAGAGCTTATTTTGTGTTCTTTGCCATAAGCATCGTTTGCTTTCCAGGTATGCATGTTCAAAGGAGTAGTGAGTACCATGGGTACAGCTCCTGCGGTAGGCAGTTCCACCCATACAGGCTGTCCTGGGAAGCGTGCGGGTTTTTGATTACCTGTAGGTTTAGATGTTGCTGGTATCAAGGAGGGAGGCTGCAGATAAAAAGCTGTGAGTCTGGGACATCCATTTACTCCCCATTGCTCATGTACTGTTTTCACAGCATCCCATAGTCGTTCAGTCCAATTAGAATGTTGAGGTTTCAGAAATCGCTTAAGCAGGCCATTTGTTCTCTTGACGATGCCATTTGCTTGTGGATAATGGGGTGTGTGAAATATCCACTGGATCCCTTCTTCTTTGGCCCATTTTTGGACGATGGTCGCTGTGAAATGTGCCCCGTTGTCGGATTGGATAGGTACAGGTTTTGGAAAGAAACTGAACCACATTTTAAGGGCTTCTAATGTGTTTGCACTAGTTGCCCGAGAGAAGGCTCCTGCTTGGACTAGTCCTGACCTGACTTCTACCGACACGTGTTGTTTGCCCTCAGACTTTCCAAAAGGTCCAATATCATCTACTTGCCATGTGTCCCACAGTCCCTTTCCTGTCTCTGATATGTGAGGGGGGTTGTTCTAAAGGGTGACGCTCTGATCGGGTCCGGCACTGCTCGCATGAAGATCTGCAGGTACGGCACATTTCCCGAGTCCCCGGCCATCCTCTGCTTGCTGCTTCCTTGTATAGGTCTTGTGCCCCGGTGTGCTGTCGCTTTAAGTGCAACCATTCTAATAATGGATCCCAGTTTTCTCTTGGAGGTTTTCTACTTAGTGGGGCTAATCTGGCCCTCTCATCTACTTTGTGATTCCAGTGGCTAGTTGGGGTTTCCTTTTCTTGATGAGAGGCTACCCAGCCAACTAAAAAATTCCCCTTTTTTGCTACAGCAAGAATTTCTTGCCATTTTTCCTTTTGCCAAGCAGGGACCCTGTTTACTTCCCAGTCCTTTTTGTCCCAGAAGGGGAGCCATTCAGTACACCCTTTGAACACAGCAAAAGAATCAGTGTAAACATATACAGAGTCTGAGGTTTCAGATGCATGGTTAAATACACTCCAGACTGCTGCCAGTTCTCCCACTTGTGCACTACCTTCCCCTTCTGTTACAATTTGCTTGCCTGTATTTATTTGTAAGGCTACAGCACCACATTTCCAAACCTTACCTTCTCGCTTTGCTGATGCATCCGTAAACCACACATTCTGCAATCGTTCTGAGTACGGGGGAGCAACTTGGATCATAGAAGGTGAAAAGTCAGTGGTGCTATTTAGGGTTACCTCATCTTGTAGAGGAAGATTTTTGCGAGCTCCTTCTGTTACTTGAAAAATGGTGCAATAATGTTCCATTTGAGCATACCGTTTGCAAACAGAGGCACGTTGGGCCACCCCGTCAGGGGGTGGGATTCCTGCCAAAACTGACTTGATGACTTGAAAAGGTTCCCTTAAAATCAGGGGTTGTTTGTGGGTAGTTTTCTCTGCTTCCTGAAAAGCAGTGCTGACCACGAATAAACTTTTTTCCCAGGTAGAATATCGTTTTTCTGCATCTTTAAAACTGCGTGAGTAAAAGCCTATGGGTCTGGTAGGACCATCGGGTCCTTTCTGCCATAAATGTATAGACAGTCCAGAGCTTGCAAATCGCCATTCCATGTGTACTGGATCAGTGGGATGTATAGGACCTAGGGATTGGTATGTGTTAGCTTCAAAAATTAGGAGTTGTAGGGCCTCATCGTGCAAGGGAGTCCAATCCCACTTTGCTTTTTTTCCTAGCAAATCATACAGGGGCCTTGCAATTATTGAAAAGTCAGGAATGTGTTTCCTCCAAAAAATTAGCAGGCCTAAAGCATGCTGCAGGTCTTTTTTAGTCTCTGGGGTTTCAATTTGGTCTAGGTGGCTGAGGGTGTCTGGGGCAATACACACCATTCCTCCTTTCCACCAGATTCCCAAGAATTTTACTTCTAGGGAAGGGAGTTGTACTTTTTCAGGAGGAATACGTAAGCCCGGGGATTCTAGATGTTTAATGATGTTTGTTTGTGTTGTTTGTACAGGTGTAATCTCATCTCCTGCCACCAAAATGCCATCAATGTATTGGTATACTCTTACTCCTGGTGCAGGAGGAATGAGTGACAATTCTTGTGCTAGTGCATGATGTGCTAGAGTGGGTGAGTGTTTGAATCCTTGTGGGAGGCGAGTGAAAGTATATTGCTGGCCCTCCCCCGTGAAAGCAAAACGCTCCTGATCTTGTTCCTGCGAGGGGACCATAAAAAACATGTCCTTGACATCAATAGTGGCCATAATTTGATGAGCTTGTTCTTGTCTAGTAGCTCTCAGCTCAGCAATGTTTGGGACTGCAGCAGTGAGAGGCCCTGTATTTTGAGTTAAGCCGCCGATAGTCTCCTGTCAGTCTCCAGTTGCCATTAGGCTTGCGGACTGGCCACACAGGAGCATTGTAAGGGGAATGTGTTGCAATCACTATTCCTTTTTCTTTCAAATGTGCAATAATTGGTGTGATTCCTTCTCTGGCTCCTAAAGGCAAGGGGTAAGGTTTGACATTGGTTACTAGGGAGGGGGGAAGAGCAGGAGCAGAACTTAACAAACACAAATGGGAGGTTTCCTGCCCCAAAGTCCCTATTTTTCCTTCTTCATTGGTCCAAGGCCTTCCCTTTAGGAGGTCCAGACCCAGTGAATTTGTAGGAAATTCACCTGTAATCATTAGGGTGTCAACTGCTTTCTCTTCTGCCGGTAACCAGCGTCTTACCTTTGCTGTCATCTGGGCTTGGCTATTCTCAAAAACATCTGTGACACGTATACTCTTACGTGAGGGAGTGATTCCACGTGAGGAGGCATCTTCAATTTTAAGGGCAGACACCTGAGCACCAGTATCTACTAAAAAAGTTACCGGGGCTTTGTGGGGACCAGTAGGACAGGTTATTAACGGGTCTCCTCTGGAATTGTTAGAAAGGCGCCTGATGTGAATCCACCCTTCGCCCCCTGGCTTACCTTCTGCAAAGATAAGGGTTTTCTGTCACCTTCCCTTTCTTGTGGTTCCTCCAGGGGAGGGGCTGTAGCAGGGACAGCTTTTAATGGTTCCTCTTTTGCTGGCCACTCTTGGATGAATAGTTCTAATTTATTAGTGGGCTGGCCATCCATTAGGGTCCTTGGGACTCCCTTTTGTAAGCCCGCAATCCACAGGGCATTTCTTTTCTCCTTGCGTTCTTCCCCTGTATTTGTTTGTCTACCCAGCCCAGGGGAGAACCTTACCTTTTGGAGTTTTGCTGGGGACAGGGTTTTGCACTCTGTGCGCCGAATTGATCTAGAATCAGTTGTATTTGAAGGAATTGGGCCATATTTTCTCCCGTAATTAATTAATTCTTGTGCCACCTTCCCCCCCAGGTCCAAACCTTCCCTTTTGCCCGCTTAAGACTGAGGGAAATAGCTGCTGCCTCCAAGGTGGCTACAGCTCTTTCTGCAATTGGGAGACTTTCTATTTGTCCTTTTAGCTGCATGCCTATGGGTTTCACAGCTTCAGGGAGGCCTCTGATAAGAGGTATCATTCTCTCAGGATCCACAGGCACCATCACTGGAGATTCACCTCGTGGTGTTAATTTCCTATCATGCATCATTTGTAAACGAGCCGCTTTCTGTACACTTTCTACAGTCTGATTGACATTCCTTACTATAGCCAGGGGATCTCCTCTTTCTGAAGGACTGAGTCTGCCAGCCCAATCAGCAGCTCTCTGGGGAGGGACCAAGGAGCACGGTTATCTCCTGTGGTAAGGAAGACTCCTGCCCCTCCAGTACCCTTCTGCCTCTTTTTCTGAGAACAGAATTTGGTCAGCCCGTGTGAGAGAGAGTCTCCAAACACATTCAGTTTCAGATTCTTTGGGACTTTGGCTATACCCTTCCTTTAGTTTGGCCAATTCAGTAGCTGTAGATGGGATTTCTTTTGTGGTTATGTCAGGTGTGTCGTCGTCTGAAGCCTCATGGGTGTATTCTGTTTTAATGAAGGGACGGAGCGAGGCTGAGGGCTTTTCTGAGTGATTACGCAAGGATTCTAAGTCCGAGAGGGGGTACGCTTCTTTAGATAGTTCCAGCTCTGACTCCTTTTTTCCCTCATTTGCTGATCTTGCAAACAGCTCCTCTCGGAGCACACAGACAGTAGCCTTTTCATTCCTTATCTCTTCCTGGAGGAGGTGGGTGTTAGCTCCAGCTGAAATTGCAATGCTTTAACCAAATGCTGTAATGAAGCAGTAACTTCCGTATCAGCTTTCTGCTGGTGCTCTCTGTGTCCTACTGCAGCTAGCACAGCAGCAGCTAAGACAGAACATACCACTGGTTGCGCTTTACCTTTTTTGAGTCTCGCTCCTGTGCGCAGGACAGAGACTCGATCAACGAGTGCTTGGATATTATACCAATAGTTTTGTGCCCAGTCCGTCCCTGGAGGAGATGGCCTGGCACCAAATTCATCCAACAAAGTAAACAAAGCTTGTGTATGATGTCCCATGTTACTTACAAATGTCGGAGTGATCATTCCTAGAGGATGCCCAGCGTAAAGTAAATTTACAAAAGTCTCACCCCTGCACTCTGGGAAGGTTCCTCTTCTGCCAAACCAAAGAAAGTTACAAACACTGGAGTAGTCTCTCTTGAGGGACACCCCTTACAAAATGGTTTCTGAGGTCCTACTCCTTACACCTCGAGAGCACCTAGTGTTTACCAAAGTTACAAGTCTCAAAATTACTTTCCAAACTCCCAGGTCTTTTACCTACAGGAGTGCCAATTTCCCAGACCCTGGGCCTCGGGAGCACCGTTTTAGCTCAGGTGCATGTGCAAACACACAAGCAAACAAACAAACAAACAAAAGAGTAAGACAGAGTAAGAAAGGTAGAGAGGTGTTAGGAAATGTAGAAAGGTACGTTGTTTTATTTTCCTAAAATGATCCAATCATAAGAATTAGCAATTCATGCATTTTTTGGAAACAACACTCTCATTTTACGGGGATCCTGCCGACTATGCCAATAAAGTGTTACGATCCGGTTCAGACCCAGAAAGGCAAAGCAGGCGAAGTCTCTGAGCATAAACCAGAAAGAACTTCGAAGGTTCAAAATATTGCCAGATATGAGATTAAAACCAAACGAGATTAAATGTCGATGCCAAAAAATTGATGTATTTTATTTGACAGTAAAAGTAGGGCCCAGTTTGGGGCCAATCACCCTTGCAGTGCCTAAAGGGGCTCCAGCAGAGCTGGAGGGGGGCTGGGAGCAGCCGGAAGCGGGAGCAGCCAGAGCTGGGAGCACCTGCATCTTGGCCAAGGCAGCTGCCGCCAGGTTTGGTGGTGCCTGAGCAGGGCGGGGACGATGCCAGGGACATCCCGCAGTGACGTCTTCTCTTTTCCGCTGGGCGTGCGCTCGGTCCCAAAGCGCACGCCCATTCTGATCTCAGTCTCACTCCATGTTTAGACACGCTCACAGTCCTGGATTTCATCCCATGCCAGTGGCAGACCCGTGCAGCCCCAGAGCCAATACCAAGGCCAGGCTGAAGGCAAACGCCACATTTAGCCTTCACGCCAATGGTAGCTGTAATGTAAAACCCAGCCCTAACGCCGAGGCCTCTCCTAATTCCAGCCCCTTGCTAAATGCTCAGCCCTAAACCAAATGCAACGGTGTAATAAATGAATTGGTTTCAGGGTGTTGATTTTTACTGTTTGGATGAGATAGAAAAGAGGGGAGTTGATAGTTGGATAAATGGGCATGTTAACGGAGGATATTGCGAGACTGTCTGGGTGTAATATCGGAGTGTGAGCACTAGGTGGAGACGCAATTGGGGATGTGATGACGTGATGGACTAGAAAATGACCTCATGCAGGTGATGTCAACATCTTGGACCACTTAGCCAATCATTCGACACCCTCGGGAAATGATTGGACAAAAATGCATCTTGATAAAGACCAATAGAACCCCTGGAAGCGAGCCAATCAGAAGAAGAATCCAAAATCCACCAATTGTGAACAGACAGAGGGCATAAGAACGGACCTGGGACTTTATCCGGGGAGCTCCTGCGGAACTTGGGGTCCAAGGTTGCACCCAGTGGGTCACACTGTCCTTTTTGTGTGCTGCTTTACTCTGGCTTGTCGTGCGGAGCCTGGGCTTATCCTGGGTTCTCGCTCTCAGTTGTTAATGAATAAACAAACGAGTTGGCTTTTCTTTTTTAAAAAAAGTCTCAGCCTCGTTTATAACAACGGTGAGCTCGAAGGCCAAAGCCAGCCCCAACTGCAACTCTTAAGATCAAGCCCAACACCAATCCCAGCTGAAGCCCTAAGTCCAGCTTCGAGCCCAGCCCCAGCCCACACTCCAATGCCGCCTTTAGCTCTAACTCCCAAACTCAGCCCCAACTGCTGCCCTAAGGCCAACCATTCATGGAGTTAAGGCCAGTGCCCCAGGTGCACTCCCTAGCCCAAGGCAGGCTCCAAGCTCAAGGCCACCGTTAGCCCTAAGGCCGGCCTGAGCCGCAATGGCAGCCAAAGGCAGCCCAAGTGGGGCTTCAACGCCGACCCCTCCCCCAGCCCGCCCTGATGCCGGCCCTGCCTCCCTGCGCTGCGAGCCAGGCGCTGTCCCCGCGTGTCACAGAGGCCGCGGCCTGTGGAGTAATCAGCGGGCTCGGTGCGGTGCTGGCACTGGCCGTCCCCGAGCCCCCTGCCTCTGGGGCAGTGTCGTCGCCCGGAGACGTCGTGGCCCCGCCGCCTGCGCCGCAGAGTTGTCACAAAGGGCAGCGGCGACATTAGGACTTCCTGGCCAGCCGCTATTTCCAGGCATGATGCTTAAGCATGGATCGGCCGCTTCTGATAGCGTGTCTGTCTTGGGCGAGCGTTTTTGTGATGGCTGTGCAGGCGCGTTGGATACAGCTGCAGGACGCTCTGTTTCCACAGAAAATTTGCGGCCAGCACTGCCAGGCATGGTCACAGGATGCCTGCTAGTAGTGGCTCAGCAGCTCTGAGACCGCTCTTTGCAGCGTCCAGTGGGGAGTTAAGGGCAGCGTTGAATCGAATGATAGCAATGCAAAAGGATGCAAAGCACAGCGTGTGAACAGGAGCTTTGGAGCGCTCGGCACACAGGATATTTCAGAGGAGAAATCCCCTGGTGCAGCTGGCCCCAATAAAGAGCGGCCGCTGCTGAATGCCACACTCCAGTGGCGTTTTAAATGTAATTTTTCTATTTTATAGGGTTTCATTTTTGCTAAGCTTTGGTAATGCCCGGGGTGTGATGTCATTGACCCGCTGCCTCTCGACCAATCAGATCGCTCCGCTACGTTCTGGCCCCGCCCCTCATTGTTTCCTCACAATGAGGAACCTTGGCGCTCGATTCCCATTGGCTGCCGCCCGGGGGGGCGGGGCTTAGGCTGCCTATATAAGGCGGCGGCGGTGGCGGGGCTTCACTTGCAGTCCCGGCGTGGAGGCGGCAGCAGCGGAGCGGAGCGGGCGGAGAGGAGCGGAAGCCCCGAGGCCGGAGCTCTGGGAGCGGCCCGGCCCTCAGCGCCGCGGCCCTGGAGCCCCAGGCCGGGGCGGGTGGGAGGGGGTGGCTGGGAGGGAGATGGGATGGTTCGCTGCGCCGCTTCTCGCCGCCAATGCGCCTTTTCTCTCTGCAACTTTTCTCAGGTACCTGCGCCGGCCCCTCCAGATGGCAGTGGGAGCGCCAGCAACCCCGGCTCGGCAAAGGCAGGGACGGGCAACTACCGCGGCAACGAGGGACCGCACCCCAGCTCGGCAAAGGCAGGGACGGGCAACTACCGGGGCAACGAGGGACAGCAACCCCGGCTCGGCAAAGGCAGGGCCCCAGCAGCGCCGGGGCAACGAGGGACAAAATCGGAAGAGTTCGGACACCACCCGAAGCCCACCAAAGGTAAAATCAGGTAAAACACGGTAATACCAGGTAAAACACGGTAATACCAGGTAAAACACGGTAATACCAGCTAATACCATCTAATATTATCTAATACAGGTAAAACACGGTAAAATCAGGTAATACCAGGTAAAATCAGCTAATGCCAGGTAAAACACGGTAAAACAAAATAAAATTGGCAAAAATCACATCAAATGCCTTGAGTGATCTTTGCTCTCCCAGCGAGTGGCTTGCGATGCAAACAAATCCCAAAGCCCCCGCCTTCCCCGTGGGAGAGGAGGCCGGAGCCCCCCCGGCCTCAGCTGGGGTGAGGAGCACGCATGGCCCGGGGCTGTCTCCGTCCCTCTGCATCCTGGGGGGTCCTGTGGTGTCTTCAGGCCTCTCCTGTCGGGGAACGATCGGGACTGGGGGGATCTCTGTCCAAGTCATGGCGGGAGATACTCGGGGCAGTCACCCCAGGGCTGAGAGGGACGGAGCCCCCCTGGCCCCAGCCCCCACACGCATTTCCCAGGGCGAGAGGGACCAGGATGTGCAGTTGGCGGAAAGGCTGCTCGGCCGCGGTGCTCTCTTGCGCGCCCGGTGCTGCGGCCACGCCTCCCGCTGCCTCTCCCGGCGCCCTCTCCTCGCTGCCGGCCTCAGTGGGCGGCGCCCGCCGTGTTCCCACCGTCATCCTTGCATTATTCTCCTTTTTAAAGGAGCCTCCAAGGCTTTAGCACATTAATAGCTGTCTCATCTCCTGTGGGAGCCACTTCGATTCTAATTTTACCAGCCTGCTTCAACCTTTCCAAGCCCAGGGCAGTCCCCTCGGAGCCGTCTAGTCTGTGGCTCTTACACCATGTGCTTAAGGGTGTTAAAGCCTGTTGGTCGTATTTTATGCCTTTTTTTGTTAAAAAGCAAGTCCATACCTGTAGTACGGGGTCTTTTGGTGCTGAAACTCTGCGCCCATGCTGGCAATGTCTCCCAATTACAAAAAAGGAAAAAGAAAAAAAAAAAAAAAAAGAGAAGGGAAGGTCCGTCTGAGCAGCAGCTCACTGTGCTACCTTTAGTGCCGCCGAGATGGGGTGGGGGGAGCGAAGCAGTTGGAAGCGTCTTATCTGCCTCCTCTGATCTTGGGAGCAGTTTGGCTGCAAGGCGGCCGCCCGTCCTCCGAGTTGCAGGCGCGGTGCCCGGTCGCTGCAGCCGAGCCTTGGCCCACTCCCGGTGCTCTCAGCACGGCACGCAGCAGCAGGGGAGGGGTTCCACAACTCACTCGTGGTTCCGCTCCAGGGCTGCAGGTTCGGGGGGTTCTCCTCAGGCGGGCGGCGTCGGCTCCAGGAGGCCTCAGAGTGTCTCGCAGCAGGCAGTGGTGGTGGTGGTGGGGGGGGGGGAGAGGCAAGGGTCAGCCTTCTTCGGTGGTGGTGATTTGAATACAGCGTACAGAGGGGGAGAAGGAAAGGAGTAAGTGTTGTATCATGCATTTAACCCGGCCAATACCAACGATTAGCAATGCAATTCCAGTAGCAATTGTTATTCCAAGTTGTGCTAACCATTTTCCCCACCCTGTGAGCCCAAAATACTTTAGGATGGTAGTGACCCATGAACTATCAAATACTTCTCGCGGTTGCATTGCATGAAACAAATTTCTAGTATGATTACTTATTTCTCTCATCTTAGCTCATGCCTCCTCAGCGGAGCTAGAGGCATTATGAATTGTAATACAACCCTCAGTTTCTGTTCTATTGAACATCCCACAAACTCCTTGTTCTTTTAACAATACCATATCTAAAGCTAATCTATTTTGCAGGGTCATTTTAGTATTTTGCTGGACTTGGGTGTATAATTCTCCAAATGCATCTTGTGTCCAATTGCTTCATATACTTAATTGCCAGGTAATATCTTCTAATACGAACTGGTGTCTTTTAAAGGTAACATAGGGAGTAAAGAAATTTTCCAGAAATAGAGATACTTTTTCTCCAGTGGTATAGTAATCTGGAATGTCAACTCCTTGAATTGCCCATTCTGCTCTTTGTGTTGCCTTTGAAGAGGGAACACTACGACAGTGATGTTCTTTAGACACTTTGGTGAAAGTAAAAATACGTCTGGGGCAAAGGGAGGGAATTCCAATTCCACACCTAAGTCCAGCATGTTGTTCTAATGACAAATGTGAATAAAATATCTCATCAGAGCATCCCCAAGCCATTCCAAGAGGGGCTATATATTTTGCAGTTTTCCACTTAGTTGCATCTGCAAAATCAAGGACGGTGATTTCTGGCTTAGTATTGATTGGAGTCCCACGGACTGGGTAGTGGGTAAAAGGAACTCCACATGGGTTGAGAAGGTATTTGTAGGAGGAGTTACAGGACTCATCTTGATTTCTCCAGCCTTTTGAGAGGTATCCCCAACAAGTACACACATCAGTTCCTAATGTTCGAATTCTAAGTGAAAACCATGTTTCTGGAGGATCTCCTGGTCCTTCTTTGCATGTTATCACCTTTGAGCAATTGACTAGAGGACTATCTTCTTTTGTAGTCTTTTTTAGTCTCTAAATTTACCTTTAAGAACTGTTTGTACAGACCATGCCCACATTAAATGTTGTCAGTCGATTGGGGTTCTATTCGTTATGTTCGGAAGTTGACCACAGCAGGAAGGGTTAAAAACTGTGCTATATTTGCCTTCATCTACATCTGGTGTGTAGAGTGGGTCAAACCGTGGATCCCATGGGTAAACAAGGCAGGGCTGTTTAGCATTATATTCCTCAAAGGTTATTGTCTCAGGGCTGAATTTACTTTTATCTAATTTGATGGCTGGGTGAGGGGATTCAATTTGAGATAAGATGGTTCTATTTACCTTTGGACGCCTAGTTCTACAATATTTCTGGTGCAACTGTCCTTCATGAGGTGCATCAGAAGGTGGGTCATATGTTTGGTAAAGGTTATGTACTATAGGGGTACCTCTGCACTCAACTTGGGCTCCATTTTTCTTACTTGTCCACTGTTCAGGTAGAGGCAATGGAGCTGCCACACTAGTCATATTGAGGACAAAAGATAAATTCAAGGGTACTATGTAAGATGGCAATCCTGGTTCAGCAGAATCAGGTAATGTTACACATACACCTTGATCAGTAGGATTCCATATTTTTGCAAACCCTTTTCCTAATTTCCAGGCAAGCTTCCTTTGATCTAGCTCTGCTAGCTAGCTCTGCTGAGCACATGCACAAGGTAAATAAGCATAAAAATAGAGCTAACATGTTACAATCCCAATTACCAGTAAACCGAAGCATAGTTCGTATCTGAGGTTTTTCATGCACAGTCCTGAATATTTTTTTCTCCTGTTGTTCAGTTACCTGTGAAAGACAAGAAAAAGTCTGTCCAGCCCCTTTCAGGGCTAATATTAAAATGTAGGAATAAGCCAGCGAGAGCTTATTTTGTGTTCTTTGCCATAAGCATCGTTTGCTTTCCAGGTATGCATGTTCAAAGGAGTAGTGAGTACCATGGGTACAGCTCCTGCGGTAGGCAGTTCCACCCATACAGGCTGTCCTGGGAAGCGTGCGGGTTTTTGATTACCTGTAGGTTTAGATGTTGCTGGTATCAAGGAGGGAGGCTGCAGATAAAAAGCTGTGAGTCTGGGACATCCATTTACTCCCCATTGCTCATGTACTGTTTTCACAGCATCCCATAGTCGTTCAGTCCAATTAGAATGTTGAGGTTTCAGAAATCGCTTAAGCAGGCCATTTGTTCTCTCGACGATGCCATTTGCTTGTGGATAATGGGGTGTGTGAAATATCCACTGGATCCCTTCTTCTTTGGCCCATTTTTGGACGATGGTCGCTGTGAAATGTGCCCCGTTGTCGGATTGGATAGGTACAGGTTTTGGAAAGAAACTGAACCACATTTTAAGGGCTTCTAATGTGTTTGCACTAGTTGCCCGAGAGAAGGCTCCTGCTTGGACTAGTCCTGACCTGACTTCTACCAACACGTGTTGTTTGCCCTCAGACTTTCCAAAAGGTCCAATATCATCTACTTGCCATGTGTCCCACAGTCCCTTTCCTGTCTCTGATATGTGAGGGGGGTTGTTCTAAAGGGTGACGCTCTGATCGGGTCCGGCACTGCTCGCATGAAGATCTGCAGGTACGGCACATTTCCCGAGTCCCCGGCCATCCTCTGCTTGCTGCTTCCTTGTATAGGTCTTGTGCCCCGGTGTGCTGTCGCTTTAAGTGCAACCATTCTAATAATGGATCCCAGTTTTCTCTTGGAGGTTTTCTACTTAGTGGGGCTAATCTGGCCCTCTCATCTACTTTGTGATTCCAGTGGCTAGTTGGGGTTTCCTTTTCTTGATGAGAGGCTACCCAGCCAACTAAAAAATTCCCCTTTTTTGCTACAGCAAGAATTTCTTGCCATTTTTCCTTTTGCCAAGCAGGGACCCTGTTTACTTCCCAGTCCTTTTTGTCCCAGAAGGGGAGCCATTCAGTACACCCTTTGAACACAGCAAAAGAATCAGTGTAAACATATACAGAGTCTGAGGTTTCAGATGCATGGTTAAATACACTCCAGACTGCTGCCAGTTCTCCCACTTGTGCACTACCTTCCCCTTCTGTTACAATTTGCTTGCCTGTATTTATTTGTAAGGCTACAGCACCACATTTCCAAACCTTACCTTCTCGCTTTGCTGATGCATCCGTAAACCACACATTCTGCAATCGTTCTGAGTACGGGGGAGCAACTTGGATCATAGAAGGTGAAAAGTCAGTGGTGCTATTTAGGGTTACCTCATCTTGTAGAGGAAGATTTTTGCGAGCTCCTTCTGTTACTTGAAAAATGGTGCAATAATGTTCCATTTGAGCATACCGTTTGCAAACAGAGGCACGTTGGGCCACCCCGTCAGGGGGTGGGATTCCTGCCAAAACTGACTTGATGACTTGAAAAGGTTCCCTTAAAATCAGGGGTTGTTTGTGGGTAGTTTTCTCTGCTTCCTGAAAAGCAGTGCTGACCACGAATAAACTTTTTTCCCAGGTAGAATATCGTTTTTCTGCATCTTTAAAACTGCGTGAGTAAAAGCCTATGGGTCTGGTAGGACCATCGGGTCCTTTCTGCCATAAATGTGTAGACAGTCCAGAGCTTGCAAATCGCCATTCCATGTGTACTGGATCAGTGGGATGTATAGGACCTAGGGATTGGTATGTGTTAGCTTCAAAAATTAGGAGTTGTAGGGCCTCATCGTGCAAGGGAGTCCAATCCCACTTTGCTTTTTTTCCTAGCAAATCATACAGGGGCCTTGCAATTATTGAAAAGTCAGGAATGTGTTTCCTCCAAAAAATTAGCAGGCCTAAAGCATGCTGCAGGTCTTTTTTAGTCTCTGGGGTTTCAATTTGGTCTAGGTGGCTGAGGGTGTCTGGGGCAATACACACCATTCCTCCTTTCCACCAGATTCCCAAGAATTTTACTTCTAGGGAAGGGAGTTGTACTTTTTCAGGAGGAATACGTAAGCCCGGGGATTCTAGATGTTTAATGATGTTTGTTTGTGTTGTTTGTACAGGTGTAATCTCATCTCCTGCC
Source organism: Aphelocoma coerulescens (assembly GCF_041296385.1). Taxonomy (NCBI): domain Eukaryota; kingdom Metazoa; phylum Chordata; class Aves; order Passeriformes; family Corvidae; genus Aphelocoma; species Aphelocoma coerulescens. Next base: position 149,125 of record NW_027183592.1, read on the forward strand.
ACCAAAATGCCATCAATGTATTGGTATACTCTTACTCCTGGTGCAGGAGGAATGAGTGACAATTCTTGTGCTAGTGCATGATGTGCTAGAGTGGGTGAGTGTTTGAATCCTTGTGGGAGGCGAGTGAAAGTATATTGCTGGCCCTCCCCCGTGAAAGCAAAACGCTCCTGATCTTGTTCCTGCGAGGGGACCATAAAAAACATGTCCTTGACATCAATAGTGGCCATAATTTGATGAGCTTGTTCTTGTCTAGTAGCTCTCAGCTCAGCAATGTTTGGGACTGCAGCAGTGAGAGGCCCTGTATTTTGAGTTAAGCCGCCGATAGTCTCCTGTCAGTCTCCAGTTGCCATTAGGCTTGCGGACTGGCCACACAGGAGCATTGTAAGGGGAATGTGTTGCAATCACTATTCCTTTTTCTTTCAAATGTGCAATAATTGGTGTGATTCCTTCTCTGGCTCCTAAAGGCAAGGGGTAAGGTTTGACATTGGTTACTAGGGAGGGGGGAAGAGCAGGAGCAGAACTTAACAAACACAAATGGGAGGTTTCCTGCCCCAAAGTCCCTATTTTTCCTTCTTCATTGGTCCAAGGCCTTCCCTTTAGGAGGTCCAGACCCAGTGAATTTGTAGGAAATTCACCTGTAATCATTAGGGTGTCAACTGCTTTCTCTTCTGCCGGTAACCAGCGTCTTACCTTTGCTGTCATCTGGGCTTGGCTATTCTCAAAAACATCTGTGACACGTATACTCTTACGTGAGGGAGTGATTCCACGTGAGGAGGCATCTTCAATTTTAAGGGCAGACACCTGAGCACCAGTATCTACTAAAAAAGTTACCGGGGCTTTGTGGGGACCAGTAGGACAGGTTATTAACGGGTCTCCTCTGGAATTGTTAGAAAGGCGCCTGATGTGAATCCACCCTTCGCCCCCTGGCTTACCTTCTGCAAAGATAAGGGTTTTCTGTCACCTTCCCTTTCTTGTGGTTCCTCCAGGGGAGGGGCTGTAGCAGGGACAGCTTTTAATGGTTCCTCTTTTGCTGGCCACTCTTGGATGAATAGTTCTAATTTATTAGTGGGCTGGCCATCCATTAGGGTCCTTGGGACTCCCTTTTGTAAGCCCGCAATCCACAGGGCATTTCTTTTCTCCTTGCGTTCTTCCCCTGTATTTGTTTGTCTACCCAGCCCAGGGGAGAACCTTACCTTTTGGAGTTTTGCTGGGGACAGGGTTTTGCACTCTGTGCGCCGAATTGATCTAGAATCAGTTGTATTTGAAGGAATTGGGCCATATTTTCTCCCGTAATTAATTAATTCTTGTGCCACCTTCCCCCCCAGGTCCAAACCTTCCCTTTTGCCCGCTTAAGACTGAGGGAAATAGCTGCTGCCTCCAAGGTGGCTACAGCTCTTTCTGCAATTGGGAGACTTTCTATTTGTCCTTTTAGCTGCATGCCTATGGGTTTCACAGCTTCAGGGAGGCCTCTGATAAGAGGTATCATTCTCTCAGGATCCACAGGCACCATCACTGGAGATTCACCTCGTGGTGTTAATTTCCTATCATGCATCATTTGTAAACGAGCCGCTTTCTGTACACTTTCTACAGTCTGATTGACATTCCTTACTATAGCCAGGGGATCTCCTCTTTCTGAAGGACTGAGTCTGCCAGCCCAATCAGCAGCTCTCTGGGGAGGGACCAAGGAGCACGGTTATCTCCTGTGGTAAGGAAGACTCCTGCCCCTCCAGTACCCTTCTGCCTCTTTTTCTGAGAACAGAATTTGGTCAGCCCGTGTGAGAGAGAGTCTCCAAACACATTCAGTTTCAGATTCTTTGGGACTTTGGCTATACCCTTCCTTTAGTTTGGCCAATTCAGTAGCTGTAGATGGGATTTCTTTTGTGGTTATGTCAGGTGTGTCGTCGTCTGAAGCCTCATGGGTGTATTCTGTTTTAATGAAGGGACGGAGCGAGGCTGAGGGCTTTTCTGAGTGATTACGCAAGGATTCTAAGTCCGAGAGGGGGTACGCTTCTTTAGATAGTTCCAGCTCTGACTCCTTTTTTCCCTCATTTGCTGATCTTGCAAACAGCTCCTCTCGGAGCACACAGACAGTAGCCTTTTCATTCCTTATCTCTTCCTGGAGGAGGTGGGTGTTAGCTCCAGCTGAAATTGCAATGCTTTAACCAAATGCTGTAATGAAGCAGTAACTTCCGTATCAGCTTTCTGCTGGTGCTCTCTGTGTCCTACTGCAGCTAGCACAGCAGCAGCTAAGACATAACATACCACTGGTTGCGCTTTACCTTTTTTGAGTCTCGCTCCTGTGCGCAGGACAGAGACTCGATCAACGAGTGCTTGGATATTATACCAATAGTTTTGTGCCCAGTCCGTCCCTGGAGGAGATGGCCTGGCACCAAATTCATCCAACAAAGTAAACAAAGCTTGTGTATGATGTCCCATGTTACTTACAAATGTCGGAGTGATCATTCCTAGAGGATGCCCAGCGTAAAGTAAATTTACAAAAGTCTCACCCCTGCACTCTGGGAAGGTTCCTCTTCTGCCAAACCAAAGAAAGTTACAAACACTGGAGTAGTCTCTCTTGAGGGACACCCCTTACAAAATGGTTTCTGAGGTCCTACTCCTTACACCTCGAGAGCACCTAGTGTTTACCAAAGTTACAAGTCTCAAAATTACTTTCCAAACTCCCAGGTCTTTTACCTACAGGAGTGCCAATTTCCCAGACCCTGGGCCTCGGGAGCACCGTTTTAGCTCAGGTGCATGTGCAAACACACAAGCAAACAAACAAACAAACAAAAGAGTAAGACAGAGTAAGAAAGGTAGAGAGGTGTTAGGAAATGTAGAAAGGTACGTTGTTTTATTTTCCTAAAATGATCCAATCATAAGAATTAGCAATTCATGCATTTTTTGGAAACAACACTCTCATTTTACGGGGATCCTGCCGACTATGCCAATAAAGTGTTACGATCCGGTTCAGACCCAGAAAGGCAAAGCAGGCGAAGTCTCTGAGCATAAACCAGAAAGAACTTCGAAGGTTCAAAATATTGCCAGATATGAGATTAAAACCAAACGAGATTAAATGTCGATGCCAAAAAATTGATGTATTTTATTTGACAGTAAAAGTAGGGCCCAGTTTGGGGCCAATCACCCTTGCAGTGCCTAAAGGGGCTCCAGCAGAGCTGGAGGGGGGCTGGGAGCAGCCGGAAGCGGGAGCAGCCAGAGCTGGGAGCACCTGCATCTTGGCCAAGGCAGCTGCCGCCAGGTTTGGTGGTGCCTGAGCAGGGCGGGGACGATGCCAGGGACATCCCGCAGTGACGTCTTCTCTTTTCCGCTGGGCGTGCGCTCGGTCCCAAAGCGCACGCCCATTCTGATCTCAGTCTCACTCCATGTTTAGACACGCTCACAGTCCTGGATTTCATCCCATGCCAGTGGCAGACCCGTGCAGCCCCAGAGCCAATACCAAGGCCAGGCTGAAGGCAAACGCCACATTTAGCCTTCACGCCAATGGTAGCTGTAATGTAAAACCCAGCCCTAACGCCGAGGCCTCTCCTAATTCCAGCCCCTTCCTAAATGCTCAGCCCTAAACCAAATGCAACGGTGTAATAAATGAATTGGTTTCAGGGTGTTGATTTTTACTGTTTGGAGGAGATAGAAAAGAGGGGAGTTGATAGTTGGATACATGGGCATGTTAACGGAGGATATTGCGAGACTGTCTGGGTGTAATATCGGAGTGTGAGCACTAGGTGGAGACGCAATTGGGGATGTGATGACGTGATGGACTAGAAAATGACCTCATGCAGGTGATGTCAACATCTTGGACCGCTTAGCCAATCATTCGACACCCTCGGGAAATGATTGGACAAAAATGCATCTTGATAAAGACCAATAGAACCCCTGGAAGCGAGCCAATCAGAAGAAGAATCCAAAATCCACCAATTGTGAACGGACAGAGGGCATAAGAACGGACCTGGGACTTTATCCGGGGAGCTCCTGCGGAACTTGGGGTCCAAGGTTGCACCCAGTGGGTCACACTGTCCTTTTTGTGTGCTGCTTTACTCTGGCTTGTCGTGCGGAGCCTGGGCTTATCCTGGGTTCTCGCTCTCAGTTGTTAATGAATAAACAAACGAGTTGGCTTTTCTTTTTTAAAAAAAGTCTCAGCCTCGTTTATAACAACGGTGAGCTCGAAGGCCAAAGCCAGCCCCAACTGCAACTCTTAAGATCAAGCCCAACACCAATCCCAGCTGAAGCCCTAAGTCCAGCTTCGAGCCCAGCCCCAGCCCACACTCCAATGCCGCCTTTAGCTCTAACTCCCAAACTCAGCCCCAACTGCTGCCCTAAGGCCAACCATTCATGGAGTTAAGGCCAGTGCCCCAGGTGCACTCCCTAGCCCAAGGCAGGCTCCAAGCTCAAGGCCACCGTTAGCCCTAAGGCCGGCCTGAGCCGCAATGGCAGCCAAAGGCAGCCCAAGTGGGGCTTCAACGCCGACCCCTCCCCCAGCCCGCCCTGATGCCGGCCCTGCCTCCCTGCGCTGCGAGCCAGGCGCTGTCCCCGCGTGTCACAGAGGCCGCGGCCTGTGGAGCAATCAGCGGGCTCGGTGCGGTGCTGGCACTGGCCGTCCCCGAGCCCCCTGCCTCTGGGGCAGTGTCGTCGCCCGGAGACGTCGTGGCCCCGCCGCCTGCGCCGCAGAGTTGTCACAAAGGGCAGCGGCGACATTAGGACTTCCTGGCCAGCCGCTATTTCCAGGCATGATGCTTAAGCATGGATCGGCCGCTTCTGATAGCGTGTCTGTCTTGGGCGAGCGTTTTTGTGATGGCTGTGCAGGCGCGTTGGATACAGCTGCAGGACGCTCTGTTTCCACAGAAAATTTGCGGCCAGCACTGCCAGGCATGGTCACAGGATGCCTGCTAGTAGTAGCTCAGCAGCTCTGAGACCGCTCTTTGCAGCATCCAGCGGGGAGTTAAGGGCAGCGTTGAATCGAATGATAGCAATGCAAAAGGATGCAAAGCACAGCGTGTGAACAGGAGCTTTGGAGCGCTCGGCACACAGGATATTTCAGAGGAGAAATCCCCTGGTGCAGCTGGCCCCAATAAAGAGCGGCCGCTGCTGAATGCCACACTCCAGTGGCGTTTTAAATGTAATTTTTCTATTTTATAGGGTTTCATTTTTGCTAAGCTTTGGTAATGCCCGGGGTGTGATGTCATTGACCCGCTGCCTCTCGACCAATCAGATCGCTCCGCTACGTTCTGGCCCCGCCCCTCATTGTTTCCTCACAATGAGGAACCTTGGCACTCGATTCCCATTGGCTGCCGCCCGGGGGGGCGGGGCTTAGGCTGCCTATATAAGGCGGCGGCGGTGGCGGGGCTTCACTTGCAGTCCCGGCGTGGAGGCGGCAGCAGCGGAGCGGAGCGGGCGGAGAGGAGCGGAAGCCCCGAGGCCGGAGCTCTGGGAGCGGCCCGGCCCTCAGCGCCGCGGCCCTGGAGCCCCAGGCCGGGGCGGGTGGGAGGGGGTGGCTGGGAGGGAGATGGGATGGTTCGCTGCGCCGCTTCTCGCCGCCAATGCGCCTTTTCTCTCTGCCACTTTTCTCAGGTACCTGCGCCGGCCCCTCCAGATGGCAGTGGGAGCGCCAGCAACCCCGGCTCGGCAAAGGCAGGGACGGGCAACTACCGCGGCAACGAGGGACCGCACCCCAGCTCGGCAAAGGCAGGGACGGGCAACTACCGGGGCAACGAGGGACAGCAACCCCGGCTCGGCAAAGGCAGGGCCCCAGCAGCGCCGGGGCAACGAGGGACAAAATCGGAAGAGTTCGGACACCACCCGAAGCCCACCAAAGGTAAAATCAGGTAATACCAGGTAATACCAGGTAAAACACGGTAATACCAGGTAAAACACGGTAATACCAGCTAATACCATCTAATATTATCTAATACAGGTAAAACACGGTAAAATCAGGTAATACCAGGTAAAATCAGCTAATGCCAGGTAAAACACGGTAAAACAAAATAAAATTGGCAAAAATCACATCAAATGCCTTGAGTGATCTTTGCTCTCCCAGCGAGTGGCTTGCGATGCAAACAAATCCCAAAGCCCCTGCCTTCCCCGTGGGAGAGGAGGCCGGAGCCCCCCCGGCCTCAGCTGGGGTGAGGAGCACGCATGGCCCGGGGCTGTCTCCGTCCCTCTGCATCCTGGGGGGTCCTGTGGTGTCTTCAGGCCTCTCCTGTCGGGGAACGATCGGGACTGGGGGGATCTCTGTCCAAGTCATGGCGGGAGATACTCGGGGCAGTCACCCCAGGGCTGAGAGGGACGGAGCCCCCCTGGCCCCAGCCCCCACACGCATTTCCCAGGGCGAGAGGGACCAGGATGTGCAGTTGGCGGAAAGGCTGCTCGGCCGCGGTGCTCTCTTGCGCGCCCGGTGCTGCGGCCACGCCTCCCGCTGCCTCTCCCGGCGCCCTCTCCTCGCTGCCGGCCTCAGTGGGCGGCGCCCGCCGTGTTCCCACCGTCATCCTTGCATTATTCTCCTTTTTAAAGGAGCCTCCAAGGCTTTAGCACATTAATAGCTGTCTCATCTCCTGTGGGAGCCACTTCGATTCTAATTTTACCAGCCTGCTTCAACCTTTCCAAGCCCAGGGCAGTCCCCTCGGAGCCGTCTAGTCTGTGGCTCTTACACCATGTGCTTAAGGGTGTTAAAGCCTGTTGGTCGTATTTTATGCCTTTTTTTGTTAAAAAGCAAGTCCATACCTGTAGTACGGGGTCTTTTGGTGCTGAAACTCTGCGCCCATGCTGGCAATGTCTCCCAATTACAAAAAAGGAAAAAGAAAAAAAAAAAAAAAGAGAAGGGAAGGTCCGTCTGAGCAGCAGCTCACTGTGCTACCTTTAGTGCCGCCGAGATGGGGTGGGGGGAGCGAAGCAGTTGGAAGCGTCTTATCTGCCTCCTCTGATCTTGGGAGCAGTTTGGCTGCAAGGCGGCCGCCCGTCCTCCGAGTTGCAGGCGCGGTGCCCGGTCGCTGCAGCCGAGCCTTGGCCCACTCCCGGTGCTCTCAGCACGGCACGCAGCAGCAGGGGAGGGGTTCCACAACTCACTCGTGGTTCCGCTCCAGAGGTGCAGGTTCGGGGGGTTCTCCTCAGGCGGGCGGCGTCGGCTCCAGGAGGCCTCAGAGTGTCTCGCAGCAGGCAGTGGTGGTGGTGGTGGTGGGGGGGGGGGGAGAGGCAAGGGTCAGCCTTCTTCGGTGGTGGTGATTTGAATACAGCGTACAGAGGGGGAGAAGGAAAGGAGTAAGTGTTGTATCATGCATTTAACCCGGCCAATACCAACGATTAGCAATGCAATTCCAGTAGCAATTGTTATTGCAAGTTGTGCTAACCATTTTCCCCACCCTGTGAGCCCAAAATACTTTAGGATGGTAGTGACCCATGAACTATCAAATACTTCTCGCAGTTGCATTGCATGAAACAAATTTCTAGTATGATTACTTATTTCTCTCATCTTAGCTCATGCCTCCTCAGCGGAGCTAGAGGCATTATGAATTGTAATACAACCCTCAGTTTCTGTTCTATTGAACATCCCACAAACTCCTTGTTCTTTTAAGAATACCATATCTAAAGCTAATCTATTTTGCAGGGTCATTTTAGTATTTTGCTGGACTTGGGTGTATAATTCTCCAAATGCATCTTGTGTCCAATTGCTTCATATACTTAATTGCCAGGTAATATCTTCTAATACGAACTGGTGTCTTTTAAAGGTAACATAGGGAGTAAAGAAATTTTCCAGAAATAGAGATACTTTTTCTCCAGTGGTATAGTAATCTGGAATGTCAACTCCTTGAATTGCCCATTCTGCTCTTTGTGTTGCCTTTGAAGAGGGAACACTACGACAGTGACGTTCTTTAGACACTTTGGTGAAAGTAAAAATACGTCTGGGGCAAAGGGAGGGAATTCCAATTCCACACCTAAGTCCAGCATGTTGTTCTAATGACAAATGTGAATAAAATATCTCATCAGAGCATCCCCAAGCCATTCCAAGAGAGGCTATATATTTTGCAGTTTTCCACTTAGTTGCATCTGCAAAATCAAGGATGGTGATTTCTGGCTTAGTATTGATTGGAGTCCCACGGACTGGGTAGTGGGTAAAAGGAACTCCACATGGGTTGAGAAGGTATTTGTAGGAGGAGTTACAGGACTCATCTTGATTTCTCCAGCCTCTTGAGAGGTATCCCCAACAAGTACACACATCAGTTCCTAATGTTCGAATTCTAAGTGAAAACCATGTTTCTGGAGGATCTCCTGGTCCTTCTTTGCATGTTATCACCTTTGAGCAATTGACTAGAGGACTATCTTCTTTTGTAGTCTTTTTTAGTCTCTAAATTTACCTTTAAGAACTGTTTGTACAGACCATGCCCACATTAAATGTTGTCAGTCGATTGGGGTTCTATTCGTTATGTTCGGAAGTTGACCACAGCAGGAAGGGTTAAAAACTGTGCTATATTTGCCTTCATCTACATCTGGTGTGTAGAGTGGGTCAAACCGTGGATCCCATGGGTAAACAAGGCAGGGCTGTTTAGCATTATATTCCTCAAAGGTTATTGTCTCAGGGCTGAATTTACTTTTATCTAATTTGATGGCTGGGTGAGGGGATTCAATTTGAGATAAGATGGTTCTATTTACCTTTGGACGCCTAGTTCTACAATATTTCTGGTGCAACTGTCCTTCATGAGGTGCATCAGAAGGTGGGTCATATGTTTGGTAAAGGTTATGTACTATAGGGGTACCTCTGCACTCAACTTGGGCTCCATTTTTCTTACTTGTCCACTGTTCAGGTAGAGGCAATGGAGCTGCCACACTAGTCATATTGAGGACAAAAGATAAATTCAAGGGTACTATGTAAGATGGCAATCCCGGTTCAGCAGAATCAGGTAATGTTACACATACACCTTGATCAGTAGGATTCCATATTTTTGCAAACCCTTTTCCTAATTTCCAGGCAAGCTTCCTTTGATCTAGCTCTGCTAGCTAGCTCTGCTGAGCACATGCACAAGGTAAATAAGCATAAAAATAGAGCTAACATGTTACAATCAGAATTACCAGTAAACCGAAGCATAGTTCGTATCTGAGGTTTTTCATGCACAGTCCTGAATATTTTTTTCTCCTGTTGTTCAGTTACCTGTGAAAGACAAGAAAAAGTCTGTCCAGCCCCTTTCAGGGCTAATATTAAAATGTAGGAATAAGCCAGCGAGAGCTTATTTTGTGTTCTTTGCCATAAGCATCGTTTGCTTTCCAGGTATGCATGTTCAAAGGAGTAGTGAGTACCATGGGTACAGCTCCTGCGGTAGGCAGTTCCACCCATACAGGCTGTCCTGGGAAGCGTGCGGGTTTTTGATTACCTGTAGGTTTAGATGTTGCTGGTATCAAGGAGGGAGGCTGCAGATAAAAAGCTGTGAGTCTGGGACATCCATTTACTCCCCATTGCTCATGTACTGTTTTCACAGCATCCCATAGTCGTTCAGTCCAATTAGAATGTTGAGGTTTCAGAAATCGCTTAAGCAGGCCATTTGTTCTCTCGACGATGCCATTTGCTTGTGGATAATGGGGTGTGTGAAATATCCACTGGATCCCTTCTTCTTTGGCCCATTTTTGGACGATGGTCGCTGTGAAATGTGCCCCGTTGTCGGATTGGATAGGTACAGGTTTTGGAAAGAAACTGAACCACATTTTAAGGGCTTCTAATGTGTTTGCACTAGTTGCCCGAGAGAAGGCTCCTGCTTGGACTAGTCCTGACCTGACTTCTACCGACACGTGTTGTTTGCCCTCAGACTTTCCAAAAGGTCCAATATCATCTACTTGCCATGTGTCCCACAGTCCCTTTCCTGTCTCTGATATGTGAGGGGGGTTGTTCTAAAGGGTGACGCTCTGATCGGGTCCGGCACTGCTCGCATGAAGATCTGCAGGTACGGCACATTTCCCGAGTCCCCGGCCATCCTCTGCTTGCTGCTTCCTTGTATAGGTCTTGTGCCCCGGTGTGCTGTCGCTTTAAGTGCAACCATTCTAATAATGGATCCCAGTTTTCTCTTGGAGGTTTTCTACTTAGTGGGGCTAATCTGGCCCTCTCATCTACTTTGTGATTCCAGTGGCTAGTTGGGGTTTCCTTTTCTTGATGAGAGGCTACCCAGCCAACTAAAAAATTCCCCTTTTTTGCTACAGCAAGAATTTCTTGCCATTTTTCCTTTTGCCAAGCAGGGACCCTGTTTACTTCCCAGTCCTTTTTGTCTCAGAAGGGGAGCCATTCAGTACACCCTTTGAACACAGCAAAAGAATCAGTGTAAACATATACAGAGTCTGAGGTTTCAGATGCATGGTTAAATACACTCCAGACTGCTGCCAGTTCTCCCACTTGTGCACTACCTTCCCCTTCTGTTACAATTTGCTTGCCTGTATTTATTTGTAAGGCTACAGCACCACATTTCCAAACCTTACCTTCTCGCTTTGCTGATGCATCCGTAAACCACACATTCTGCAATCGTTCTGAGTACGGGGGAGCAACTTGGATCATAGAAGGTGAAAAGTCAGTGGTGCTATTTAGGGTTACCTCATCTTGTAGAGGAAGATTTTTGCGAGCTCCTTCTGTTACTTGAAAAATGGTGCAATAATGTTCCATTTGAGCATACCGTTTGCAAACAGAGGCACGTTGGGCCACCCCGTCAGGGGGTGGGATTCCTGCCAAAACTGACTTGATGACTTGAAAAGGTTCCCTTAAAATCAGGGGTTGTTTGTGGGTAGTTTTCTCTGCTTCCTGAAAAGCAGTGCTGACCACGAATAAACTTTTTTCCCAGGTAGAATATCGTTTTTCTGCATCTTTAAAACTGCGTGAGTAAAAGCCTATGGGTCTGGTAGGACCATCGGGTCCTTTCTGCCATAAATGTATAGACAGTCCAGAGCTTGCAAATCGCCATTCCATGTGTACTGGATCAGTGGGATGTATAGGACCTAGGGATTGGTATGTGTTAGCTTCAAAAATTAGGAGTTGTAGGGCCTCATCGTGCAAGGGAGTCCAATCCCACTTTGCTTTTTTTCCTAGCAAATCATACAGGGGCCTTGCAATTATTGAAAAGTCAGGAATGTGTTTCCTCCAAAAAATTAGCAGGCCTAAAGCATGCTGCAGGTCTTTTTTAGTCTCTGGGGTTTCAATTTGGTCTAGGTGGCTGAGGGTGTCTGGGGCAATACACACCATTCCTCCTTTCCACCAGATTCCCAAGAATTTTACTTCTAGGGAAGGGAGTTGTACTTTTTCAGGAGGAATACGTAAGCCCGGGGATTCTAGATGTTTAATGATGTTTGTTTGTGTTGTTTGTACAGGTGTAATCTCATCTCCTGCCACCAAAATGCCATCAATGTATTGGTATACTCTTACTCCTGGTGCAGGAGGAATGAGTGACAATTCTTGTGCTAGTGCATGATGTGCTAGAGTGGGTGAGTGTTTGAATCCTTGTGGGAGGCGAGTGAAAGTATATTGCTGGCCCTCCCCCGTGAAAGCAAAACGCTCCTGATCTTGTTCCTGCGAGGGGACCATAAAAAACATGTCCTTGACATCAATAGTGGCCATAATTTGATGAGCTTGTTCTTGTCTAGTAGCTCTCAGCTCAGCAATGTTTGGGACTGCAGCAGTGAGAGGCCCTGTATTTGAGTTAAGCCGCCGATAGTCTCCTGTCAGTCTCCAGTTGCCATTAGGCTTGCGGACTGGCCACACAGGAGCATTGTAAGGGGAATGTGTTGCAATCACTATTCCTTTTTCTTTCAAATGTGCAATAATTGGTGTGATTCCTTCTCTGGCTCCTAAAGGCAAGGGGTAAGGTTTGACATTGGTTACTAGGGAGGGGGGAAGAGCAGGAGCAGAACTTAACAAACACAAATGGGAGGTTTCCTGCCCCAAAGTCCCTATTTTTCCTTCTTCATTGGTCCAAGGCCTTCCCTTTAGGAGGTCCAGACCCAGTGAATTTGTAGGAAATTCACCTGTAATCATTAGGGTGTCAACTGCTTTCTCTTCTGCCGGTAACCAGCGTCTTACCTTTGCTGTCATCTGGGCTTGGCTATTCTCAAAAACATCTGTGACACGTATACTCTTACGTGAGGGAGTGATTCCACGTGAGGAGGCATCTTCAATTTTAAGGGCAGACACCTGAGCACCAGTATCTACTAAAAAAGTTACCGGGGCTTTGTGGGGACCAGTAGGACAGGTTATTAACGGGTCTCCTCTGGAATTGTTAGAAAGGCGCCTGATGTGAATCCACCCTTCGCCCCCTGGCTTACCTTCTGCAAAGATAAGGGTTTTCTGTCACCTTCCCTTTCTTGTGGTTCCTCCAGGGGAGGGGCTGTAGCAGGGACAGCTTTTAATGGTTCCTCTTTTGCTGGCCACTCTTGGATGAATAGTTCTAATTTATTAGTGGGCTGGCCATCCATTAGGGTCCTTGGGACTCCCTTTTGTAAGCCCGCAATCCACAGGGCATTTCTTTTCTCCTTGCGTTCTTCCCCTGTATTTGTTTGTCTACCCAGCCCAGGGGAGAACCTTACCTTTTGGAGTTTTGCTGGGGACAGGGTTTTGCACTCTGTGCGCCGAATTGATCTAGAATCAGTTGTATTTGAAGGAATTGGGCCATATTTTCTCCCGTAATTAATTAATTCTTGTGCCACCTTCCCCCCCAGGTCCAAACCTTCCCTTTTGCCCGCTTAAGACTGAGGGAAATAGCTGCTGCCTCCAAGGTGGCTACAGCTCTTTCTGCAATTGGGAGACTTTCTATTTGTCCTTTTAGCTGCATGCCTATGGGTTTCACAGCTTCAGGGAGGCCTCTGATAAGAGGTATCATTCTCTCAGGATCCACAGGCACCATCACTGGAGATTCACCTCGTGGTGTTAATTTCCTATCATGCATCATTTGTAAACGAGCCGCTTTCTGTACACTTTCTACAGTCTGATTGACATTCCTTACTATAGCCAGGGGATCTCCTCTTTCTGAAGGACTGAGTCTGCCAGCCCAATCAGCAGCTCTCTGGGGAGGGACCAAGGAGCACGGTTATCTCCTGTGGTAAGGAAGACTCCTGCCCCTCCAGTACCCTTCTGCCTCTTTTTCTGAGAACAGAATTTGGTCAGCCCGTGTGAGAGAGAGTCTCCAAACACATTCAGTTTCAGATTCTTTGGGACTTTGGCTATACCCTTCCTTTAGTTTGGCCAATTCAGTAGCTGTAGATGGGATTTCTTTTGTGGTTATGTCAGGTGTGTCGTCGTCTGAAGCCTCATGGGTGTATTCTGTTTTAATGAAGGGACGGAGCGAGGCTGAGGGCTTTTCTGAGTGATTACGCAAGGATTCTAAGTCCGAGAGGGGGTACGCTTCTTTAGATAGTTCCAGCTCTGACTCCTTTTTTCCCTCATTTGCTGATCTTGCAAACAGCTCCTCTCGGAGCACACAGACAGTAGCCTTTTCATTCCTTATCTCTTCCTGGAGGAGGTGGGTGTTAGCTCCAGCTGAAATTGCAATGCTTTAACCAAATGCTGTAATGAAGCAGTAACTTCCGTATCAGCTTTCTGCTGGTGCTCTCTGTGTCCTACTGCAGCTAGCACAGCAGCAGCTAAGACAGAACATACCACTGGTTGCGCTTTACCTTTTTTGAGTCTCGCTCCTGTGCGCAGGACAGAGACTCGATCAACGAGTGCTTGGATATTATACCAATAGTTTTGTGCCCAGTCCGTCCCTGGAGGAGATGGCCTGGCACCAAATTCATCCAACAAAGTAAACAAAGCTTGTGTATGATGTCCCATGTTACTTACAAATGTCGGAGTGATCATTCCTAGAGGATGCCCAGCGTAAAGTAAATTTACAAAAGTCTCACCCCTGCACTCTGGGAAGGTTCCTCTTCTGCCAAACCAAAGAAAGTTACAAACACTGGAGTAGTCTCTCTTGAGGGACACCCCTTACAAAATGGTTTCTGAGGTCCTACTCCTTACACCTCGAGAGCACCTAGTGTTTACCAAAGTTACAAGTCTCAAAATTACTTTCCAAACTCCCAGGTCTTTTACCTACAGGAGTGCCAATTTCCCAGACCCTGGGCCTCGGGAGCACCGTTTTAGCTCAGGTGCATGTGCAAACACACAAGCAAACAAACAAACAAACAAAAGAGTAAGACAGAGTAAGAAAGGTAGAGAGGTGTTAGGAAATGTAGAAAGGTACGTTGTTTTATTTTCCTAAAATGATCCAATCATAAGAATTAGCAATTCATGCATTTTTTGGAAACAACACTCTCATTTTACGGGGATCCTGCCGACTATGCCAATAAAGTGTTACGATCCGGTTCAGACCCAGAAAGGCAAAGCAGGCGAAGTCTCTGAGCATAAACCAGAAAGAACTTCGAAGGTTCAAAATATTGCCAGATATGAGATTAAAACCAAACGAGATTAAATGTCGATGCCAAAAAATTGATGTATTTTATTTGACAGTAAAAGTAGGGCCCAGTTTGGGGCCAATCACCCTTGCAGTGCCTAAAGGGGCTCCAGCAGAGCTGGAGGGGGGCTGGGAGCAGCCGGAAGCGGGAGCAGCCAGAGCTGGGAGCACCTGCATCTTGGCCAAGGCAGCTGCCGCCAGGTTTGGTGGTGCCTGAGCAGGGCGGGGACGATGCCAGGGACATCCCGCAGTGACGTCTTCTCTTTTCCGCTGGGCGTGCGCTCGGTCCCAAAGCGCACGCCCATTCTGATCTCAGTCTCACTCCATGTTTAGACACGCTCACAGTCCTGGATTTCATCCCATGCCAGTGGCAGACCCGTGCAGCCCCAGAGCCAATACCAAGGCCAGGCTGAAGGCAAACGCCACATTTAGCCTTCACGCCAATGGTAGCTGTAATGTAAAACCCAGCCCTAACGCCGAGGCCTCTCCTAATTCCAGCCCCTTCCTAAATGCTCAGCCCTAAACCAAATGCAACGGTGTAATAAATGAATTGGTTTCAGGGTGTTGATTTTTACTGTTTGGAGGAGATAGAAAAGAGGGGAGTTGATAGTTGGATACATGGGCATGTTAACGGAGGATATTGCGAGACTGTCTGGGTGTAATATCGGAGTGTGAGCACTAGGTGGAGACGCAATTGGGGATGTGATGACGTGATGGACTAGAAAATGACCTCATGCAGGTGATGTCAACATCTTGGACCGCTTAGCCAATCATTCGACACCCTCGGGAAATGATTGGACAAAAATGCATCTTGATAAAGACCAATAGAACCCCTGGAAGCGAGCCAATCAGAAGAAGAATCCAAAATCCACCAATTGTGAACGGACAGAGGGCATAAGAACGGACCTGGGACTTTATCCGGGGAGCTCCTGCGGAACTTGGGGTCCAAGGTTGCACCCAGTGGGTCACACTGTCCTTTTTGTGTGCTGCTTTACTCTGGCTTGTCGTGCGGAGCCTGGGCTTATCCTGGGTTCTCGCTCTCAGTTGTTAATGAATAAACAAACGAGTTGGCTTTTCTTTTTTAAAAAAAGTCTCAGCCTCGTTTATAACAACGGTGAGCTCGAAGGCCAAAGCCAGCCCCAACTGCAACTCTTAAGATCAAGCCCAACACCAATCCCAGCTGAAGCCCTAAGTCCAGCTTCGAGCCCAGCCCCAGCCCACACTCCAATGCCGCCTTTAGCTCTAACTCCCAAACTCAGCCCCAACTGCTGCCCTAAGGCCAACCATTCATGGAGTTAAGGCCAGTGCCCCAGGTGCACTCCCTAGCCCAAGGCAGGCTCCAAGCTCAAGGCCACCGTTAGCCCTAAGGCCGGCCTGAGCCGCAATGGCAGCCAAAGGCAGCCCAAGTGGGGCTTCAACGCCGACCCCTCCCCCAGCCCGCCCTGATGCCGGCCCTGCCTCCCTGCGCTGCGAGCCAGGCGCTGTCCCCGCGTGTCACAGAGGCCGCGGCCTGTGGAGCAATCAGCGGGCTCGGTGCGGTGCTGGCACTGGCCGTCCCCGAGCCCCCTGCCTCTGGGGCAGTGTCGTCGCCCGGAGACGTCGTGGCCCCGCCGCCTGCGCCGCAGAGTTGTCACAAAGGGCAGCGGCGACATTAGGACTTCCTGGCCAGCCGCTATTTCCAGGCATGATGCTTAAGCATGGATCGGCCGCTTCTGATAGCGTGTCTGTCTTGGGCGAGCGTTTTTGTGATGGCTGTGCAGGCGCGTTGGATACAGCTGCAGGACGCTCTGTTTCCACAGAAAATTTGCGGCCAGCACTGCCAGGCATGGTCACAGGATGCCTGCTAGTAGTAGCTCAGCAGCTCTGAGACCGCTCTTTGCAGCATCCAGCGGGGAGTTAAGGGCAGCGTTGAATCGAATGATAGCAATGCAAAAGGATGCAAAGCACAGCGTGTGAACAGGAGCTTTGGAGCGCTCGGCACACAGGATATTTCAGAGGAGAAATCCCCTGGTGCAGCTGGCCCCAATAAAGAGCGGCCGCTGCTGAATGCCACACTCCAGTGGCGTTTTAAATGTAATTTTTCTATTTTATAGGGTTTCATTTTTGCTAAGCTTTGGTAATGCCCGGGGTGTGATGTCATTGACCCGCTGCCTCTCGACCAATCAGATCGCTCCGCTACGTTCTGGCCCCGCCCCTCATTGTTTCCTCACAATGAGGAACCTTGGCACTCGATTCCCATTGGCTGCCGCCCGGGGGGGCGGGGCTTAGGCTGCCTATATAAGGCGGCGGCGGTGGCGGGGCTTCACTTGCAGTCCCGGCGTGGAGGCGGCAGCAGCGGAGCGGAGCGGGCGGAGAGGAGCGGAAGCCCCGAGGCCGGAGCTCTGGGAGCGGCCCGGCCCTCAGCGCCGCGGCCCTGGAGCCCCGGGCCGGGGCGGGTGGGAGGGGGTGGCTGGGAGGGAGATGGGATGGTTCGCTGCGCCGCTTCTCGCCGCCAATGCGCCTTTTCTCTCTGCCACTTTTCTCAGGTACCTGCGCCGGCCCCTCCAGATGGCAGTGGGAGCGCCAGCAACCCCGGCTCGGCAAAGGCAGGGACGGGCAACTACCGCGGCAACGAGGGACCGCACCCCAGCTCGGCAAAGGCAGGGACGGGCAACTACCGGGGCAACGAGGGACAGCAACCCCGGCTCGGCAAAGGCAGGGCCCCAGCA
Source organism: Aphelocoma coerulescens (assembly GCF_041296385.1). Classification (NCBI taxonomy): domain Eukaryota; kingdom Metazoa; phylum Chordata; class Aves; order Passeriformes; family Corvidae; genus Aphelocoma; species Aphelocoma coerulescens. The sequence goes on from NW_027183592.1 coordinate 166,244, forward strand.
GCGCCGGGGCAACGAGGGACAAAATCGGAAGAGTTCGGACACCACCCGAAGCCCACCAAAGGTAAAATCAGGTAATACCAGGTAATACCAGGTAAAACACGGTAATACCAGGTAAAACACGGTAATACCAGCTAATACCATCTAATATTATCTAATACAGGTAAAACACGGTAAAATCAGGTAATACCAGGTAAAATCAGCTAATGCCAGGTAAAACACGGTAAAACAAAATAAAATTGGCAAAAATCACATCAAATGCCTTGAGTGATCTTTGCTCTCCCAGCGAGTGGCTTGCGATGCAAACAAATCCCAAAGCCCCTGCCTTCCCCGTGGGAGAGGAGGCCGGAGCCCCCCCGGCCTCAGCTGGGGTGAGGAGCACGCATGGCCCGGGGCTGTCTCCGTCCCTCTGCATCCTGGGGGGTCCTGTGGTGTCTTCAGGCCTCTCCTGTCGGGGAACGATCGGGACTGGGGGGATCTCTGTCCAAGTCATGGCGGGAGATACTCGGGGCAGTCACCCCAGGGCTGAGAGGGACGGAGCCCCCCTGGCCCCAGCCCCCACACGCATTTCCCAGGGCGAGAGGGACCAGGATGTGCAGTTGGCGGAAAGGCTGCTCGGCCGCGGTGCTCTCTTGCGCGCCCGGTGCTGCGGCCACGCCTCCCGCTGCCTCTCCCGGCGCCCTCTCCTCGCTGCCGGCCTCAGTGGGCGGCGCCCGCCGTGTTCCCACCGTCATCCTTGCATTATTCTCCTTTTTAAAGGAGCCTCCAAGGCTTTAGCACATTAATAGCTGTCTCATCTCCTGTGGGAGCCACTTCGATTCTAATTTTACCAGCCTGCTTCAACCTTTCCAAGCCCAGGGCAGTCCCCTCGGAGCCGTCTAGTCTGTGGCTCTTACACCATGTGCTTAAGGGTGTTAAAGCCTGTTGGTCGTATTTTATGCCTTTTTTTGTTAAAAAGCAAGTCCATACCTGTAGTACGGGGTCTTTTGGTGCTGAAACTCTGCGCCCATGCTGGCAATGTCTCCCAATTACAAAAAAGGAAAAAGAAAAAAAAAAAAAAAGAGAAGGGAAGGTCCGTCTGAGCAGCAGCTCACTGTGCTACCTTTAGTGCCGCCGAGATGGGGTGGGGGGAGCGAAGCAGTTGGAAGCGTCTTATCTGCCTCCTCTGATCTTGGGAGCAGTTTGGCTGCAAGGCGGCCGCCCGTCCTCCGAGTTGCAGGCGCGGTGCCCGGTCGCTGCAGCCGAGCCTTGGCCCACTCCCGGTGCTCTCAGCACGGCACGCAGCAGCAGGGGAGGGGTTCCACAACTCACTCGTGGTTCCGCTCCAGAGGTGCAGGTTCGGGGGGTTCTCCTCAGGCGGGCGGCGTCGGCTCCAGGAGGCCTCAGAGTGTCTCGCAGCAGGCAGTGGTGGTGGTGGTGGTGGGGGGGGGGGGAGAGGCAAGGGTCAGCCTTCTTCGGTGGTGGTGATTTGAATACAGCGTACAGAGGGGGAGAAGGAAAGGAGTAAGTGTTGTATCATGCATTTAACCCGGCCAATACCAACGATTAGCAATGCAATTCCAGTAGCAATTGTTATTGCAAGTTGTGCTAACCATTTTCCCCACCCTGTGAGCCCAAAATACTTTAGGATGGTAGTGACCCATGAACTATCAAATACTTCTCGCAGTTGCATTGCATGAAACAAATTTCTAGTATGATTACTTATTTCTCTCATCTTAGCTCATGCCTCCTCAGCGGAGCTAGAGGCATTATGAATTGTAATACAACCCTCAGTTTCTGTTCTATTGAACATCCCACAAACTCCTTGTTCTTTTAAGAATACCATATCTAAAGCTAATCTATTTTGCAGGGTCATTTTAGTATTTTGCTGGACTTGGGTGTATAATTCTCCAAATGCATCTTGTGTCCAATTGCTTCATATACTTAATTGCCAGGTAATATCTTCTAATACGAACTGGTGTCTTTTAAAGGTAACATAGGGAGTAAAGAAATTTTCCAGAAATAGAGATACTTTTTCTCCAGTGGTATAGTAATCTGGAATGTCAACTCCTTGAATTGCCCATTCTGCTCTTTGTGTTGCCTTTGAAGAGGGAACACTACGACAGTGACGTTCTTTAGACACTTTGGTGAAAGTAAAAATACGTCTGGGGCAAAGGGAGGGAATTCCAATTCCACACCTAAGTCCAGCATGTTGTTCTAATGACAAATGTGAATAAAATATCTCATCAGAGCATCCCCAAGCCATTCCAAGAGAGGCTATATATTTTGCAGTTTTCCACTTAGTTGCATCTGCAAAATCAAGGATGGTGATTTCTGGCTTAGTATTGATTGGAGTCCCACGGACTGGGTAGTGGGTAAAAGGAACTCCACATGGGTTGAGAAGGTATTTGTAGGAGGAGTTACAGGACTCATCTTGATTTCTCCAGCCTCTTGAGAGGTATCCCCAACAAGTACACACATCAGTTCCTAATGTTCGAATTCTAAGTGAAAACCATGTTTCTGGAGGATCTCCTGGTCCTTCTTTGCATGTTATCACCTTTGAGCAATTGACTAGAGGACTATCTTCTTTTGTAGTCTTTTTTAGTCTCTAAATTTACCTTTAAGAACTGTTTGTACAGACCATGCCCACATTAAATGTTGTCAGTCGATTGGGGTTCTATTCGTTATGTTCGGAAGTTGACCACAGCAGGAAGGGTTAAAAACTGTGCTATATTTGCCTTCATCTACATCTGGTGTGTAGAGTGGGTCAAACCGTGGATCCCATGGGTAAACAAGGCAGGGCTGTTTAGCATTATATTCCTCAAAGGTTATTGTCTCAGGGCTGAATTTACTTTTATCTAATTTGATGGCTGGGTGAGGGGATTCAATTTGAGATAAGATGGTTCTATTTACCTTTGGACGCCTAGTTCTACAATATTTCTGGTGCAACTGTCCTTCATGAGGTGCATCAGAAGGTGGGTCATATGTTTGGTAAAGGTTATGTACTATAGGGGTACCTCTGCACTCAACTTGGGCTCCATTTTTCTTACTTGTCCACTGTTCAGGTAGAGGCAATGGAGCTGCCACACTAGTCATATTGAGGACAAAAGATAAATTCAAGGGTACTATGTAAGATGGCAATCCCGGTTCAGCAGAATCAGGTAATGTTACACATACACCTTGATCAGTAGGATTCCATATTTTTGCAAACCCTTTTCCTAATTTCCAGGCAAGCTTCCTTTGATCTAGCTCTGCTAGCTAGCTCTGCTGAGCACATGCACAAGGTAAATAAGCATAAAAATAGAGCTAACATGTTACAATCAGAATTACCAGTAAACCGAAGCATAGTTCGTATCTGAGGTTTTTCATGCACAGTCCTGAATATTTTTTTCTCCTGTTGTTCAGTTACCTGTGAAAGACAAGAAAAAGTCTGTCCAGCCCCTTTCAGGGCTAATATTAAAATGTAGGAATAAGCCAGCGAGAGCTTATTTTGTGTTCTTTGCCATAAGCATCGTTTGCTTTCCAGGTATGCATGTTCAAAGGAGTAGTGAGTACCATGGGTACAGCTCCTGCGGTAGGCAGTTCCACCCATACAGGCTGTCCTGGGAAGCGTGCGGGTTTTTGATTACCTGTAGGTTTAGATGTTGCTGGTATCAAGGAGGGAGGCTGCAGATAAAAAGCTGTGAGTCTGGGACATCCATTTACTCCCCATTGCTCATGTACTGTTTTCACAGCATCCCATAGTCGTTCAGTCCAATTAGAATGTTGAGGTTTCAGAAATCGCTTAAGCAGGCCATTTGTTCTCTCGACGATGCCATTTGCTTGTGGATAATGGGGTGTGTGAAATATCCACTGGATCCCTTCTTCTTTGGCCCATTTTTGGACGATGGTCGCTGTGAAATGTGCCCCGTTGTCGGATTGGATAGGTACAGGTTTTGGAAAGAAACTGAACCACATTTTAAGGGCTTCTAATGTGTTTGCACTAGTTGCCCGAGAGAAGGCTCCTGCTTGGACTAGTCCTGACCTGACTTCTACCGACACGTGTTGTTTGCCCTCAGACTTTCCAAAAGGTCCAATATCATCTACTTGCCATGTGTCCCACAGTCCCTTTCCTGTCTCTGATATGTGAGGGGGGTTGTTCTAAAGGGTGACGCTCTGATCGGGTCCGGCACTGCTCGCATGAAGATCTGCAGGTACGGCACATTTCCCGAGTCCCCGGCCATCCTCTGCTTGCTGCTTCCTTGTATAGGTCTTGTGCCCCGGTGTGCTGTCGCTTTAAGTGCAACCATTCTAATAATGGATCCCAGTTTTCTCTTGGAGGTTTTCTACTTAGTGGGGCTAATCTGGCCCTCTCATCTACTTTGTGATTCCAGTGGCTAGTTGGGGTTTCCTTTTCTTGATGAGAGGCTACCCAGCCAACTAAAAAATTCCCCTTTTTTGCTACAGCAAGAATTTCTTGCCATTTTTCCTTTTGCCAAGCAGGGACCCTGTTTACTTCCCAGTCCTTTTTGTCTCAGAAGGGGAGCCATTCAGTACACCCTTTGAACACAGCAAAAGAATCAGTGTAAACATATACAGAGTCTGAGGTTTCAGATGCATGGTTAAATACACTCCAGACTGCTGCCAGTTCTCCCACTTGTGCACTACCTTCCCCTTCTGTTACAATTTGCTTGCCTGTATTTATTTGTAAGGCTACAGCACCACATTTCCAAACCTTACCTTCTCGCTTTGCTGATGCATCCGTAAACCACACATTCTGCAATCGTTCTGAGTACGGGGGAGCAACTTGGATCATAGAAGGTGAAAAGTCAGTGGTGCTATTTAGGGTTACCTCATCTTGTAGAGGAAGATTTTTGCGAGCTCCTTCTGTTACTTGAAAAATGGTGCAATAATGTTCCATTTGAGCATACCGTTTGCAAACAGAGGCACGTTGGGCCACCCCGTCAGGGGGTGGGATTCCTGCCAAAACTGACTTGATGACTTGAAAAGGTTCCCTTAAAATCAGGGGTTGTTTGTGGGTAGTTTTCTCTGCTTCCTGAAAAGCAGTGCTGACCACGAATAAACTTTTTTCCCAGGTAGAATATCGTTTTTCTGCATCTTTAAAACTGCGTGAGTAAAAGCCTATGGGTCTGGTAGGACCATCGGGTCCTTTCTGCCATAAATGTATAGACAGTCCAGAGCTTGCAAATCGCCATTCCATGTGTACTGGATCAGTGGGATGTATAGGACCTAGGGATTGGTATGTGTTAGCTTCAAAAATTAGGAGTTGTAGGGCCTCATCGTGCAAGGGAGTCCAATCCCACTTTGCTTTTTTTCCTAGCAAATCATACAGGGGCCTTGCAATTATTGAAAAGTCAGGAATGTGTTTCCTCCAAAAAATTAGCAGGCCTAAAGCATGCTGCAGGTCTTTTTTAGTCTCTGGGGTTTCAATTTGGTCTAGGTGGCTGAGGGTGTCTGGGGCAATACACACCATTCCTCCTTTCCACCAGATTCCCAAGAATTTTACTTCTAGGGAAGGGAGTTGTACTTTTTCAGGAGGAATACGTAAGCCCGGGGATTCTAGATGTTTAATGATGTTTGTTTGTGTTGTTTGTACAGGTGTAATCTCATCTCCTGCCACCAAAATGCCATCAATGTATTGGTATACTCTTACTCCTGGTGCAGGAGGAATGAGTGACAATTCTTGTGCTAGTGCATGATGTGCTAGAGTGGGTGAGTGTTTGAATCCTTGTGGGAGGCGAGTGAAAGTATATTGCTGGCCCTCCCCCGTGAAAGCAAAACGCTCCTGATCTTGTTCCTGCGAGGGGACCATAAAAAACATGTCCTTGACATCAATAGTGGCCATAATTTGATGAGCTTGTTCTTGTCTAGTAGCTCTCAGCTCAGCAATGTTTGGGACTGCAGCAGTGAGAGGCCCTGTATTTGAGTTAAGCCGCCGATAGTCTCCTGTCAGTCTCCAGTTGCCATTAGGCTTGCGGACTGGCCACACAGGAGCATTGTAAGGGGAATGTGTTGCAATCACTATTCCTTTTTCTTTCAAATGTGCAATAATTGGTGTGATTCCTTCTCTGGCTCCTAAAGGCAAGGGGTAAGGTTTGACATTGGTTACTAGGGAGGGGGGAAGAGCAGGAGCAGAACTTAACAAACACAAATGGGAGGTTTCCTGCCCCAAAGTCCCTATTTTTCCTTCTTCATTGGTCCAAGGCCTTCCCTTTAGGAGGTCCAGACCCAGTGAATTTGTAGGAAATTCACCTGTAATCATTAGGGTGTCAACTGCTTTCTCTTCTGCCGGTAACCAGCGTCTTACCTTTGCTGTCATCTGGGCTTGGCTATTCTCAAAAACATCTGTGACACGTATACTCTTACGTGAGGGAGTGATTCCACGTGAGGAGGCATCTTCAATTTTAAGGGCAGACACCTGAGCACCAGTATCTACTAAAAAAGTTACCGGGGCTTTGTGGGGACCAGTAGGACAGGTTATTAACGGGTCTCCTCTGGAATTGTTAGAAAGGCGCCTGATGTGAATCCACCCTTCGCCCCCTGGCTTACCTTCTGCAAAGATAAGGGTTTTCTGTCACCTTCCCTTTCTTGTGGTTCCTCCAGGGGAGGGGCTGTAGCAGGGACAGCTTTTAATGGTTCCTCTTTTGCTGGCCACTCTTGGATGAATAGTTCTAATTTATTAGTGGGCTGGCCATCCATTAGGGTCCTTGGGACTCCCTTTTGTAAGCCCGCAATCCACAGGGCATTTCTTTTCTCCTTGCGTTCTTCCCCTGTATTTGTTTGTCTACCCAGCCCAGGGGAGAACCTTACCTTTTGGAGTTTTGCTGGGGACAGGGTTTTGCACTCTGTGCGCCGAATTGATCTAGAATCAGTTGTATTTGAAGGAATTGGGCCATATTTTCTCCCGTAATTAATTAATTCTTGTGCCACCTTCCCCCCCAGGTCCAAACCTTCCCTTTTGCCCGCTTAAGACTGAGGGAAATAGCTGCTGCCTCCAAGGTGGCTACAGCTCTTTCTGCAATTGGGAGACTTTCTATTTGTCCTTTTAGCTGCATGCCTATGGGTTTCACAGCTTCAGGGAGGCCTCTGATAAGAGGTATCATTCTCTCAGGATCCACAGGCACCATCACTGGAGATTCACCTCGTGGTGTTAATTTCCTATCATGCATCATTTGTAAACGAGCCGCTTTCTGTACACTTTCTACAGTCTGATTGACATTCCTTACTATAGCCAGGGGATCTCCTCTTTCTGAAGGACTGAGTCTGCCAGCCCAATCAGCAGCTCTCTGGGGAGGGACCAAGGAGCACGGTTATCTCCTGTGGTAAGGAAGACTCCTGCCCCTCCAGTACCCTTCTGCCTCTTTTTCTGAGAACAGAATTTGGTCAGCCCGTGTGAGAGAGAGTCTCCAAACACATTCAGTTTCAGATTCTTTGGGACTTTGGCTATACCCTTCCTTTAGTTTGGCCAATTCAGTAGCTGTAGATGGGATTTCTTTTGTGGTTATGTCAGGTGTGTCGTCGTCTGAAGCCTCATGGGTGTATTCTGTTTTAATGAAGGGACGGAGCGAGGCTGAGGGCTTTTCTGAGTGATTACGCAAGGATTCTAAGTCCGAGAGGGGGTACGCTTCTTTAGATAGTTCCAGCTCTGACTCCTTTTTTCCCTCATTTGCTGATCTTGCAAACAGCTCCTCTCGGAGCACACAGACAGTAGCCTTTTCATTCCTTATCTCTTCCTGGAGGAGGTGGGTGTTAGCTCCAGCTGAAATTGCAATGCTTTAACCAAATGCTGTAATGAAGCAGTAACTTCCGTATCAGCTTTCTGCTGGTGCTCTCTGTGTCCTACTGCAGCTAGCACAGCAGCAGCTAAGACAGAACATACCACTGGTTGCGCTTTACCTTTTTTGAGTCTCGCTCCTGTGCGCAGGACAGAGACTCGATCAACGAGTGCTTGGATATTATACCAATAGTTTTGTGCCCAGTCCGTCCCTGGAGGAGATGGCCTGGCACCAAATTCATCCAACAAAGTAAACAAAGCTTGTGTATGATGTCCCATGTTACTTACAAATGTCGGAGTGATCATTCCTAGAGGATGCCCAGCGTAAAGTAAATTTACAAAAGTCTCACCCCTGCACTCTGGGAAGGTTCCTCTTCTGCCAAACCAAAGAAAGTTACAAACACTGGAGTAGTCTCTCTTGAGGGACACCCCTTACAAAATGGTTTCTGAGGTCCTACTCCTTACACCTCGAGAGCACCTAGTGTTTACCAAAGTTACAAGTCTCAAAATTACTTTCCAAACTCCCAGGTCTTTTACCTACAGGAGTGCCAATTTCCCAGACCCTGGGCCTCGGGAGCACCGTTTTAGCTCAGGTGCATGTGCAAACACACAAGCAAACAAACAAACAAACAAAAGAGTAAGACAGAGTAAGAAAGGTAGAGAGGTGTTAGGAAATGTAGAAAGGTACGTTGTTTTATTTTCCTAAAATGATCCAATCATAAGAATTAGCAATTCATGCATTTTTTGGAAACAACACTCTCATTTTACGGGGATCCTGCCGACTATGCCAATAAAGTGTTACGATCCGGTTCAGACCCAGAAAGGCAAAGCAGGCGAAGTCTCTGAGCATAAACCAGAAAGAACTTCGAAGGTTCAAAATATTGCCAGATATGAGATTAAAACCAAACGAGATTAAATGTCGATGCCAAAAAATTGATGTATTTTATTTGACAGTAAAAGTAGGGCCCAGTTTGGGGCCAATCACCCTTGCAGTGCCTAAAGGGGCTCCAGCAGAGCTGGAGGGGGGCTGGGAGCAGCCGGAAGCGGGAGCAGCCAGAGCTGGGAGCACCTGCATCTTGGCCAAGGCAGCTGCCGCCAGGTTTGGTGGTGCCTGAGCAGGGCGGGGACGATGCCAGGGACATCCCGCAGTGACGTCTTCTCTTTTCCGCTGGGCGTGCGCTCGGTCCCAAAGCGCACGCCCATTCTGATCTCAGTCTCACTCCATGTTTAGACACGCTCACAGTCCTGGATTTCATCCCATGCCAGTGGCAGACCCGTGCAGCCCCAGAGCCAATACCAAGGCCAGGCTGAAGGCAAACGCCACATTTAGCCTTCACGCCAATGGTAGCTGTAATGTAAAACCCAGCCCTAACGCCGAGGCCTCTCCTAATTCCAGCCCCTTCCTAAATGCTCAGCCCTAAACCAAATGCAACGGTGTAATAAATGAATTGGTTTCAGGGTGTTGATTTTTACTGTTTGGAGGAGATAGAAAAGAGGGGAGTTGATAGTTGGATACATGGGCATGTTAACGGAGGATATTGCGAGACTGTCTGGGTGTAATATCGGAGTGTGAGCACTAGGTGGAGACGCAATTGGGGATGTGATGACGTGATGGACTAGAAAATGACCTCATGCAGGTGATGTCAACATCTTGGACCGCTTAGCCAATCATTCGACACCCTCGGGAAATGATTGGACAAAAATGCATCTTGATAAAGACCAATAGAACCCCTGGAAGCGAGCCAATCAGAAGAAGAATCCAAAATCCACCAATTGTGAACGGACAGAGGGCATAAGAACGGACCTGGGACTTTATCCGGGGAGCTCCTGCGGAACTTGGGGTCCAAGGTTGCACCCAGTGGGTCACACTGTCCTTTTTGTGTGCTGCTTTACTCTGGCTTGTCGTGCGGAGCCTGGGCTTATCCTGGGTTCTCGCTCTCAGTTGTTAATGAATAAACAAACGAGTTGGTTTTTCTTTTTTAAAAAAAGTCTCAGCCTCGTTTATAACAACGGTGAGCTCGAAGGCCAAAGCCAGCCCCAACTGCAACTCTTAAGATCAAGCCCAACACCAATCCCAGCTGAAGCCCTAAGTCCAGCTTCGAGCCCAGCCCCAGCCCACACTCCAATGCCGCCTTTAGCTCTAACTCCCAAACTCAGCCCCAACTGCTGCCCTAAGGCCAACCATTCATGGAGTTAAGGCCAGTGCCCCAGGTGCACTCCCTAGCCCAAGGCAGGCTCCAAGCTCAAGGCCACCGTTAGCCCTAAGGCCGGCCTGAGCCGCAATGGCAGCCAAAGGCAGCCCAAGTGGGGCTTCAACGCCGACCCCTCCCCCAGCCCGCCCTGATGCCGGCCCTGCCTCCCTGCGCTGCGAGCCAGGCGCTGTCCCCGCGTGTCACAGAGGCCGCGGCCTGTGGAGCAATCAGCGGGCTCGGTGCGGTGCTGGCACTGGCCGTCCCCGAGCCCCCTGCCTCTGGGGCAGTGTCGTCGCCCGGAGACGTCGTGGCCCCGCCGCCTGCGCCGCAGAGTTGTCACAAAGGGCAGCGGCGACATTAGGACTTCCTGGCCAGCCGCTATTTCCAGGCATGATGCTTAAGCATGGATCGGCCGCTTCTGATAGCGTGTCTGTCTTGGGCGAGCGTTTTTGTGATGGCTGTGCAGGCGCGTTGGATACAGCTGCAGGACGCTCTGTTTCCACAGAAAATTTGCGGCCAGCACTGCCAGGCATGGTCACAGGATGCCTGCTAGTAGTGGCTCAGCAGCTCTGAGACCGCTCTTTGCAGCGTCCAGCGGGGAGTTAAGGGCAGCGTTGAATCGAATGATAGCAATGCAAAAGGATGCAAAGCACAGCGTGTGAACAGGAGCTTTGGAGCGCTCGGCACACAGGATATTTCAGAGGAGAAATCCCCTGGTGCAGCTGGCCCCAATAAAGAGCGGCCGCTGCTGAATGCCACACTCCAGTGGCGTTTTAAATGTAATTTTTCTATTTTATAGGGTTTCATTTTTGCTAAGCTTTGGTAATGCCCGGGGTGTGATGTCATTGACCCGCTGCCTCTCGACCAATCAGATCGCTCCGCTACGTTCTGGCCCTGCCCCTCATTGTTTCCTCACAATGAGGAACCTTGGCGCTCGATTCCCATTGGCTGCCGCCCGGGGGGGCGGGGCTTAGGCTGCCTATATAAGGCGGCGGCGGTGGCGGGGCTTCACTTGCAGTCCCGGCGTGGAGGCGGCAGCAGCGGAGCGGAGCGGGCGGAGAGGAGCGGAAGCCCCGAGGCCGGAGCTCTGGGAGCGGCCCGGCCCTCAGCGCCGCGGCCCTGGAGCCCCAGGCCGGGGCGGGTGGGAGGGGGTGGCTGGGAGGGAGATGGGATGGTTCGCTGCGCCGCTTCTCGCCGCCAATGCGCCTTTTCTCTCTGCCACTTTTCTCAGGTACCTGCGCCGGCCCCTCCAGATGGCAGTGGGAGCGCCAGCAACCCCGGCTCGGCAAAGGCAGGGACGGGCAACTACCGCGGCAACGAGGGACCGCACCCCAGCTCGGCAAAGGCAGGGACGGGCAACTACCGGGGCAACGAGGGACAGCAACCCCGGCTCGGCAAAGGCAGGGCCCCAGCAGCGCCGGGGCAACGAGGGACAAAATCGGAAGAGTTCGGACACCACCCGAAGCCCACCAAAGGTAAAATCAGGTAATACCAGGTAATACCAGGTAAAACACGGTAATACCAGGTAAAACACGGTAATACCAGCTAATACCATCTAATATTATCTAATACAGGTAAAACACGGTAAAATCAGGTAATACCAGGTAAAATCAGCTAATGCCAGGTAAAACACGGTAAAACAAAATAAAATTGGCAAAAATCACATCAAATGCCTTGAGTGATCTTTGCTCTCCCAGCGAGTGGCTTGCGATGCAAACAAATCCCAAAGCCCCCGCCTTCCCCGTGGGAGAGGAGGCCGGAGCCCCCCCGGCCTCAGCTGGGGTGAGGAGCACGCATGGCCCGGGGCTGTCTCCGTCCCTCTGCATCCTGGGGGGTCCTGTGGTGTCTTCAGGCCTCTCCTGTCGGGGAACGATCGGGACTGGGGGGATCTCTGTCCAAGTCATGGCGGGAGATACTCGGGGCAGTCACCCCAGGGCTGAGAGGGACGGAGCCCCCCTGGCCCCAGCCCCCACACGCATTTCCCAGGGCGAGAGGGACCAGGATGTGCAGTTGGCGGAAAGGCTGCTCGGCCGCGGTGCTCTCTTGCGCGCCCGGTGCTGCGGCCACGCCTCCCGCTGCCTCTCCCGGCGCCCTCTCCTCGCTGCCGGCCTCAGTGGGTGGCGCCCGCCGTGTTCCCACCGTCATCCTTGCATTATTCTCCTTTTTAAAGGAGCCTCCAAGGCTTTAGCACATTAATAGCTGTCTCATCTCCTGTGGGAGCCACTTCGATTCTAATTTTACCAGCCTGCTTCAACCTTTCCAAGCCCAGGGCAGTCCCCTCGGAGCTGTCTAGTCTGTGGCTCTTACACCATGTGCTTAAGGGTGTTAAAGCCTGTTGGTCGTATTTTATGCCTTTTTTTGTTAAAAAGCAAGTCCATACCTGTAGTACGGGGTCTTTTGGTGCTGAAACTCTGCGCCCATGCTGGCAATGTCTCCCAATTACAAAAAAGGAAAAAGAAAAAAAAAAAAAAAGAGAAGGGAAGGTCCGTCTGAGCAGCAGCTCACTGTGCTACCTTTAGTGCCGCCGAGATGGGGTGGGGGGAGCGAAGCAGTTGGAAGCGTCTTATCTGCCTCCTCTGATCTTGGGAGCAGTTTGGCTGCAAGGCGGCCGCCCGTCCTCCGAGTTGCAGGCGCGGTGCCCGGTCGCTGCAGCCGAGCCTTGGCCCACTCCCGGTGCTCTCAGCACGGCACGCAGCAGCAGGGGAGGGGTTCCACAACTCACTCGTGGTTCCGCTCCAGGGCTGCAGGTTCGGGGGGTTCTCCTCAGGCGGGCGGCGTCGGCTCCAGGAGGCCTCAGAGTGTCTCGCAGCAGGCAGTGGTGGTGGTGGTGGGGGGGGGGGGGGAGAGGCAAGGGTCAGCCTTCTTCGGTGGTGGTGATTTGAATACAGCGTACAGAGGGGGAGAAGGAAAGGAGTAAGTGTTGTATCATGCATTTAACCCGGCCAATACCAACGATTAGCAATGCAATTCCAGTAGCAATTGTTATTCCAAGTTGTGCTAACCATTTTCCCCACCCTGTGAGCCCAAAATACTTTAGGATGGTAGTGACCCATGAACTATCAAATACTTCTCGCAGTTGCATTGCATGAAACAAATTTCTAGTATGATTACTTATTTCTCTCATCTTAGCTCATGCCTCCTCAGCGGAGCTAGAGGCATTATGAATTGTAATACAACCCTCAGTTTCTGTTCTATTGAACATCCCACAAACTCCTTGTTCTTTTAACAATACCATATCTAAAGCTAATCTATTTTGCAGGGTCATTTTAGTATTTTGCTGGACTTGGGTGTATAATTCTCCAAATGCATCTTGTGTCCAATTGCTTCATATACTTAATTGCCAGGTAATATCTTCTAATACGAACTGGTGTCTTTTAAAGGTAACATAGGGAGTAAAGAAATTTTCCAGAAATAGAGATACTTTTTCTCCAGTGGTATAGTAATCTGGAATGTCAACTCCTTGAATTGCCCATTCTGCTCTTTGTGTTGCCTTTGAAGAGGGAACACTACGACAGTGACGTTCTTTAGACACTTTGGTGAAAGTAAAAATACGTCTGGGGCAAAGGGAGGGAATTCCAATTCCACACCTAAGTCCAGCATGTTGTTCTAATGACAAATGTGAATAAAATATCTCATCAGAGCATCCCCAAGCCATTCCAAGAGGGGCTATATATTTTGCAGTTTTCCACTTAGTTGCATCTGCAAAATCAAGGACGGTGATTTCTGGCTTAGTATTGATTGGAGTCCCACGGACTGGGTAGTGGGTAAAAGGAACTCCACATGGGTTGAGAAGGTATTTGTAGGAGGAGTTACAGGACTCATCTTGATTTCTCCAGCCTTTTGAGAGGTATCCCCAACAAGTACACACATCAGTTCCTAATGTTCGAATTCTAAGTGAAAACCATGTTTCTGGAGGATCTCCTGGTCCTTCTTTGCATGTTATCACCTTTGAGCAATTGACTAGAGGACTATCTTCTTTTGTAGTCTTTTTTAGTCTCTAAATTTACCTTTAAGAACTGTTTGTACAGACCATGCCCACATTAAATGTTGTCAGTCGATTGGGGTTCTATTCGTTATGTTCGGAAGTTGACCACAGCAGGAAGGGTTAAAAACTGTGCTATATTTGCCTTCATCTACATCTGGTGTGTAGAGTGGGTCAAACCGTGGATCCCATGGGTAAACAAGGCAGGGCTGTTTAGCATTATATTCCTCAAAGGTTATTGTCTCAGGGCTGAATTTACTTTTATCTAATTTGATGGCTGGGTGAGGGGATTCAATTTGAGATAAGATGGTTCTATTTACCTTTGGACGCCTAGTTCTACAATATTTCTGGTGCAACTGTCCTTCATGAGGTGCATCAGAAGGTGGGTCATATGTTTGGTAAAGGTTATGTACTATAGGGGTACCTCTGCACTCAACTTGGGCTCCATTTTTCTTACTTGTCCACTGTTCAGGTAGAGGCAATGGAGCTGCCACACTAGTCATATTGAGGACAAAAGATAAATTCAAGGGTACTATGTAAGATGGCAATCCCGGTTCAGCAGAATCAGGTAATGTTACACATACACCTTGATCAGTAGGATTCCATATTTTTGCAAACCCTTTTCCTAATTTCCAGGCAAGCTTCCTTTGATCTAGCTCTGCTAGCTAGCTCTGCTGAGCACATGCACAAGGTAAATAAGCATAAAAATAGAGCTAACATGTTACAATCCCAATTACCAGTAAACCGAAGCATAGTTCGTATCTGAGGTTTTTCATGCACAGTCCTGAATATTTTTTTCTCCTGTTGTTCAGTTACCTGTGAAAGACAAGAAAAAGTCTGTCCAGCCCCTTTCAGGGCTAATATTAAAATGTAGGAATAAGCCAGCGAGAGCTTATTTTGTGTTCTTTGCCATAAGCATCGTTTGCTTTCCAGGTATGCATGTTCAAAGGAGTAGTGAGTACCATGGGTACAGCTCCTGCGGTAGGCAGTTCCACCCATACAGGCTGTCCTGGGAAGCGTGCGGGTTTTTGATTACCTGTAGGTTTAGATGTTGCTGGTATCAAGGAGGGAGGCTGCAGATAAAAAGCTGTGAGTCTGGGACATCCATTTACTCCCCATTGCTCATGTACTGTTTTCACAGCATCCCATAGTCGTTCAGTCCAATTAGAATGTTGAGGTTTCAGAAATCGCTTAAGCAGGCCATTTGTTCTCTTGACGATGCCATTTGCTTGTGGATAATGGGGTGTGTGAAATATCCACTGGATCCCTTCTTCTTTGGCCCATTTTTGGACGATGGTCGCTGTGAAATGTGCCCCGTTGTCGGATTGGATAGGTACAGGTTTTGGAAAGAAACTGAACCACATTTTAAGGGCTTCTAATGTGTTTGCACTAGTTGCCCGAGAGAAGGCTCCTGCTTGGACTAGTCCTGACCTGACTTCTACCGACACGTGTTGTTTGCCCTCAGACTTTCCAAAAGGTCCAATATCATCTACTTGCCATGTGTCCCACAGTCCCTTTCCTGTCTCTGATATGTGAGGGGGGTTGTTCTAAAGGGTGACGCTCTGATCGGGTCCGGCACTGCTCGCATGAAGATCTGCAGGTACGGCACATTTCCCGAGTCCCCGGCCATCCTCTGCTTGCTGCTTCCTTGTATAGGTCTTGTGTCCCGGTGTGCTGTCGCTTTAAGTGCAACCATTCTAATAATGGATCCCAGTTTTCTCTTGGAGGTTTTCTACTTAGTGGGGCTAATCTGGCCCTCTCATCTACTTTGTGATTCCAGTGGCTAGTTGGGGTTTCCTTTTCTTGATGAGAGGCTACCCAGCCAACTAAAAAATTCCCCTTTTTTGCTACAGCAAGAATTTCTTGCCATTTTTCCTTTTGCCAAGCAGGGACCCTGTTTACTTCCCAGTCCTTTTTGTCCCAGAAGGGGAGCCATTCAGTACACCCTTTGAACACAGCAAAAGAATCAGTGTAAACATATACAGAGTCTGAGGTTTCAGATGCATGGTTAAATACACTCCAGACTGCTGCCAGTTCTCCCACTTGTGCACTACCTTCCCCTTCTGTTACAATTTGCTTGCCTGTATTTATTTGTAAGGCTACAGCACCACATTTCCAAACCTTACCTTCTCGCTTTGCTGATGCATCCGTAAACCACACATTCTGCAATCGTTCTGAGTACGGGGGAGCAACTTGGATCATAGAAGGTGAAAAGTCAGTGGTGCTATTTAGGGTTACCTCATCTTGTAGAGGAAGATTTTTGCGAGCTCCTTCTGTTACTTGAAAAATGGTGCAATAATGTTCCATTTGAGCATACCGTTTGCAAACAGAGGCACGTTGGGCCACCCCGTCAGGGGGTGGGATTCCTGCCAAAACTGACTTGATGACTTGAAAAGGTTCCCTTAAAATCAGGGGTTGTTTGTGGGTAGTTTTCTCTGCTTCCTGAAAAGCAGTGCTGACCACGAATAAACTTTTTTCCCAGGTAGAATATCGTTTTTCTGCATCTTTAAAACTGCGTGAGTAAAAGCCTATGGGTCTGGTAGGACCATCGGGTCCTTTCTGCCATAAATGTATAGACAGTCCAGAGCTTGCAAATCGCCATTCCATGTGTACTGGATCAGTGGGATGTATAGGACCTAGGGATTGGTATGTGTTAGCTTCAAAAATTAGGAGTTGTAGGGCCTCATCGTGCAAGGGAGTCCAATCCCACTTTGCTTTTTTTCCTAGCAAATCATACAGGGGCCTTGCAATTATTGAAAAGTCAGGAATGTGTTTCCTCCAAAAAATTAGCAGGCCTAAAGCATGCTGCAGGTCTTTTTTAGTCTCTGGGGTTTCAATTTGGTCTAGGTGGCTGAGGGTGTCTGGGGCAATACACACCATTCCTCCTTTCCACCAGATTCCCAAGAATTTTACTTCTAGGGAAGGGAGTTGTACTTTTTCAGGAGGAATACGTAAGCCCGGGGATTCTAGATGTTTAATGATGTTTGTTTGTGTTGTTTGTACAGGTGTAATCTCATCTCCTGCCACCAAAATGCCATCAATGTATTGGTATACTCTTACTCCTGGTGCAGGAGGAATGAGTGACAATTCTTGTGCTAGTGCATGATGTGCTAGAGTGGGTGAGTGTTTGAATCCTTGTGGGAGGCGAGTGAAAGTATATTGCTGGCCCTCCCCCGTGAAAGCAAAACGCTCCTGATCTTGTTCCTGCGAGGGGACCATAAAAAACATGTCCTTGACATCAATAGTGGCCATAATTTGATGAGCTTGTTCTTGTCTAGTAGCTCTCAGCTCAGCAATGTTTGGGACTGCAGCAGTGAGAGGCCCTGTATTTGAGTTAAGCCGCCGATAGTCTCCTGTCAGTCTCCAGTTGCCATTAGGCTTGCGGACTGGCCACACAGGAGCATTGTAAGGGGAATGTGTTGCAATCACTATTCCTTTTTCTTTCAAATGTGCAATAATTGGTGTGATTCCTTCTCTGGCTCCTAAAGGCAAGGGGTAAGGTTTGACATTGGTTACTAGGGAGGGGGGAAGAGCAGGAGCAGAACTTAACAAACACAAATGGGAGGTTTCCTGCCCCAAAGTCCCTATTTTTCCTTCTTCATTGGTCCAAGGCCTTCCCTTTAGGAGGTCCAGACCCAGTGAATTTGTAGGAAATTCACCTGTAATCATTAGGGTGTCAACTGCTTTCTCTTCTGCCGGTAACCAGCGTCTTACCTTTGCTGTCATCTGGGCTTGGCTATTCTCAAAAACATCTGTGACACGTATACTCTTACGTGAGGGAGTGATTCCACGTGAGGAGGCATCTTCAATTTTAAGGGCAGACACCTGAGCACCAGTATCTACTAAAAAAGTTACCGGGGCTTTGTGGGGACCAGTAGGACAGGTTATTAACGGGTCTCCTCTGGAATTGTTAGAAAGGCGCCTGATGTGAATCCACCCTTCGCCCCCTGGCTTACCTTCTGCAAAGATAAGGGTTTTCTGTCACCTTCCCTTTCTTGTGGTTCCTCCAGGGGAGGGGCTGTAGCAGGGACAGCTTTTAATGGTTCCTCTTTTGCTGGCCACTCTTGGATGAATAGTTCTAATTTATTAGTGGGCTGGCCATCCATTAGGGTCCTTGGGACTCCCTTTTGTAAGCCCGCAATCCACAGGGCATTTCTTTTCTCCTTGCGTTCTTCCCCTGTATTTGTTTGTCTACCCAGCCCAGGGGAGAACCTTACCTTTTGGAGTTTTGCTGGGGACAGGGTTTTGCACTCTGTGCGCCGAATTGATCTAGAATCAGTTGTATTTGAAGGAATTGGGCCATATTTTCTCCCGTAATTAATTAATTCTTGTGCCACCTTCCCCCCCAGGTCCAAACCTTCCCTTTTGCCCGCTTAAGACTGAGGGAAATAGCTGCTGCCTCCAAGGTGGCTACAGCTCTTTCTGCAATTGGGAGACTTTCTATTTGTCCTTTTAGCTGCATGCCTATGGGTTTCACAGCTTCAGGGAGGCCTCTGATAAGAGGTATCATTCTCTCAGGATCCACAGGCACCATCACTGGAGATTCACCTCGTGGTGTTAATTTCCTATCATGCATCATTTGTAAACGAGCCGCTTTCTGTACACTTTCTACAGTCTGATTGACATTCCTTACTATAGCCAGGGGATCTCCTCTTTCTGAAGGACTGAGTCTGCCAGCCCAATCAGCAGCTCTCTGGGGAGGGACCAAGGAGCACGGTTATCTCCTGTGGTAAGGAAGACTCCTGCCCCTCCAGTACCCTTCTGCCTCTTTTTCTGAGAACAGAATTTGGTCAGCCCGTGTGAGAGAGAGTCTCCAAACACATTCAGTTTCAGATTCTTTGGGACTTTGGCTATACCCTTCCTTTAGTTTGGCCAATTCAGTAGCTGTAGATGGGATTTCTTTTGTGGTTATGTCAGGTGTGTCGTCGTCTGAAGCCTCATGGGTGTATTCTGTTTTAATGAAGGGACGGAGCGAGGCTGAGGGCTTTTCTGAGTGATTACGCAAGGATTCTAAGTCCGAGAGGGGGTACGCTTCTTTAGATAGTTCCAGCTCTGACTCCTTTTTTCCCTCATTTGCTGATCTTGCAAACAGCTCCTCTCGGAGCACACAGACAGTAGCCTTTTCATTCCTTATCTCTTCCTGGAGGAGGTGGGTGTTAGCTCCAGCTGAAATTGCAATGCTTTAACCAAATGCTGTAATGAAGCAGTAACTTCCGTATCAGCTTTCTGCTGGTGCTCTCTGTGTCCTACTGCAGCTAGCACAGCAGCAGCTAAGACAGAACATACCACTGGTTGCGCTTTACCTTTTTTGAGTCTCGCTCCTGTGCGCAGGACAGAGACTCGATCAACGAGTGCTTGGATATTATACCAATAGTTTTGTGCCCAGTCCGTCCCTGGAGGAGATGGCCTGGCACCAAATTCATCCAACAAAGTAAACAAAGCTTGTGTATGATGTCCCATGTTACTTACAAATGTCGGAGTGATCATTCCTAGAGGATGCCCAGCGTAAAGTAAATTTACAAAAGTCTCACCCCTGCACTCTGGGAAGGTTCCTCTTCTGCCAAACCAAAGAAAGTTACAAACACTGGAGTAGTCTCTCTTGAGGGACACCCCTTACAAAATGGTTTCTGAGGTCCTACTCCTTACACCTCGAGAGCACCTAGTGTTTACCAAAGTTACAAGTCTCAAAATTACTTTCCAAACTCCCAGGTCTTTTACCTACAGGAGTGCCAATTTCCCAGACCCTGGGCCTCGGGAGCACCGTTTTAGCTCAGGTGCATGTGCAAACACACAAGCAAACAAACAAACAAACAAAAGAGTAAGACAGAGTAAGAAAGGTAG
This sequence comes from Aphelocoma coerulescens, assembly GCF_041296385.1. Lineage (NCBI taxonomy): Eukaryota > Metazoa > Chordata > Aves > Passeriformes > Corvidae > Aphelocoma > Aphelocoma coerulescens. The sequence goes on from NW_027183592.1 coordinate 186,009, forward strand.
AGAGGTGTTAGGAAATGTAGAAAGGTACGTTGTTTTATTTTCCTAAAATGATCCAATCATAAGAATTAGCAATTCATGCATTTTTTGGAAACAACACTCTCATTTTACGGGGATCCTGCCGACTATGCCAATAAAGTGTTACGATCCGGTTCAGACCCAGAAAGGCAAAGCAGGCGAAGTCTCTGAGCATAAACCAGAAAGAACTTCGAAGGTTCAAAATATTGCCAGATATGAGATTAAAACCAAACGAGATTAAATGTCGATGCCAAAAAATTGATGTATTTTATTTGACAGTAAAAGTAGGGCCCAGTTTGGGGCCAATCACCCTTGCAGTGCCTAAAGGGGCTCCAGCAGAGCTGGAGGGGGGCTGGGAGCAGCCGGAAGCGGGAGCAGCCAGAGCTGGGAGCACCTGCATCTTGGCCAAGGCAGCTGCCGCCAGGTTTGGTGGTGCCTGAGCAGGGCGGGGACGATGCCAGGGACATCCCGCAGTGACGTCTTCTCTTTTCCGCTGGGCGTGCGCTCGGTCCCAAAGCGCACGCCCATTCTGATCTCAGTCTCACTCCATGTTTAGACACGCTCACAGTCCTGGATTTCATCCCATGCCAGTGGCAGACCCGTGCAGCCCCAGAGCCAATACCAAGGCCAGGCTGAAGGCAAACGCCACATTTAGCCTTCACGCCAATGGTAGCTGTAATGTAAAACCCAGCCCTAACGCCGAGGCCTCTCCTAATTCCAGCCCCTTGCTAAATGCTCAGCCCTAAACCAAATGCAACGGTGTAATAAATGAATTGGTTTCAGGGTGTTGATTTTTACTGTTTGGAGGAGATAGAAAAGAGGGGAGTTGATAGTTGGATACATGGGCATGTTAACGGAGGATATTGCGAGACTGTCTGGGTGTAATATCGGAGTGTGAGCACTAGGTGGAGACGCAATTGGGGATGTGATGACGTGATGGACTAGAAAATGACCTCATGCAGGTGATGTCAACATCTTGGACCGCTTAGCCAATCATTCGACACCCTCGGGAAATGATTGGACAAAAATGCATCTTGATAAAGACCAATAGAACCCCTGGAAGCGAGCCAATCAGAAGAAGAATCCAAAATCCACCAATTGTGAACGGACAGAGGGCATAAGAACGGACCTGGGACTTTATCCGGGGAGCTCCTGCGGAACTTGGGGTCCAAGGTTGCACCCAGTGGGTCACACTGTCCTTTTTGTGTGCTGCTTTACTCTGGCTTGTCGTGCGGAGCCTGGGCTTATCCTGGGTTCTCGCTCTCAGTTGTTAATGAATAAACAAACGAGTTGGCTTTTCTTTTTTAAAAAAAGTCTCAGCCTCGTTTATAACAACGGTGAGCTCGAAGGCCAAAGCCAGCCCCAACTGCAACTCTTAAGATCAAGCCCAACACCAATCCCAGCTGAAGCCCTAAGTCCAGCTTCGAGCCCAGCCCCAGCCCACACTCCAATGCCGCCTTTAGCTCTAACTCCCAAACTCAGCCCCAACTGCTGCCCTAAGGCCAACCATTCATGGAGTTAAGGCCAGTGCCCCAGGTGCACTCCCTAGCCCAAGGCAGGCTCCAAGCTCAAGGCCACCGTTAGCCCTAAGGCCGGCCTGAGCCGCAATGGCAGCCAAAGGCAGCCCAAGTGGGGCTTCAACGCCGACCCCTCCCCCAGCCCGCCCTGATGCCGGCCCTGCCTCCCTGCGCTGCGAGCCAGGCGCTGTCCCCGCGTGTCACAGAGGCCGCGGCCTGTGGAGCAATCAGCGGGCTCGGTGCGGTGCTGGCACTGGCCGTCCCCGAGCCCCCTGCCTCTGGGGCAGTGTCGCCGCCCGGAGACGTCGTGGCCCCGCCGCCTGCGCCGCAGAGTTGTCACAAAGGGCAGCGGCGACATTAGGACTTCCTGGCCAGCCGCTATTTCCAGGCATGATGCTTAAGCATGGATCGGCCGCTTCTGATAGCGTGTCTGTCTTGGGCGAGCGTTTTTGTGATGGCTGTGCAGGCGCGTTGGATACAGCTGCAGGACGCTCTGTTTCCACAGAAAATTTGCGGCCAGCACTGCCAGGCATGGTCACAGGATGCCTGCTAGTAGTGGCTCAGCAGCTCTGAGACCGCTCTTTGCAGCGTCCAGCGGGGAGTTAAGGGCAGCGTTGAATCGAATGATAGCAATGCAAAAGGATGCAAAGCACAGCGTGTGAACAGGAGCTTTGGAGCGCTCGGCACACAGGATATTTCAGAGGAGAAATCCCCTGGTGCAGCTGGCCCCAATAAAGAGCGGCCGCTGCTGAATGCCACACTCCAGTGGCGTTTTAAATGTAATTTTTCTATTTTATAGGGTTTCATTTTTGCTAAGCTTTGGTAATGCCCGGGGTGTGATGTCATTGACCCGCTGCCTCTCGACCAATCAGATCGCTCCGCTACGTTCTGGCCCCGCCCCTCATTGTTTCCTCACAATGAGGAACCTTGGCGCTCGATTCCCATTGGCTGCCGCCCGGGGGGGCGGGGCTTAGGCTGCCTATATAAGGCGGCGGCGGTGGCGGGGCTTCACTTGCAGTCCCGGCGTGGAGGCGGCAGCAGCGGAGCGGAGCGGGCGGAGAGGAGCGGAAGCCCCGAGGCCGGAGCTCTGGGAGCGGCCCGGCCCTCAGCGCCGCGGCCCTGGAGCCCCAGGCCGGGGCGGGTGGGAGGGGGTGGCTGGGAGGGAGATGGGATGGTTCGCTGCGCCGCTTCTCGCCGCCAATGCGCCTTTTCTCTCTGCCACTTTTCTCAGGTACCTGCGCCGGCCCCTCCAGATGGCAGTGGGAGCGCCAGCAACCCCGGCTCGGCAAAGGCAGGGACGGGCAACTACCGCGGCAACGAGGGACCGCACCCCAGCTCGGCAAAGGCAGGGACGGGCAACTACCGGGGCAACGAGGGACAGCAACCCCGGCTCGGCAAAGGCAGGGCCCCAGCAGCGCCGGGGCAACGAGGGACAAAATCGGAAGAGTTCGGACACCACCCGAAGCCCACCAAAGGTAAAATCAGGTAATACCAGGTAATACCAGGTAAAACACGGTAATACCAGGTAAAACACGGTAATACCAGCTAATACCATCTAATATTATCTAATACAGGTAAAACACGGTAAAATCAGGTAATACCAGGTAAAATCAGCTAATGCCAGGTAAAACACGGTAAAACAAAATAAAATTGGCAAAAATCACATCAAATGCCTTGAGTGATCTTTGCTCTCCCAGCGAGTGGCTTGCGATGCAAACAAATCCCAAAGCCCCCGCCTTCCCCGTGGGAGAGGAGGCCGGAGCCCCCCCGGCCTCAGCTGGGGTGAGGAGCACGCATGGCCCGGGGCTGTCTCCGTCCCTCTGCATCCTGGGGGGTCCTGTGGTGTCTTCAGGCCTCTCCTGTCGGGGAACGATCGGGACTGGGGGGATCTCTGTCCAAGTCATGGCGGGAGATACTCGGGGCAGTCACCCCAGGGCTGAGAGGGACGGAGCCCCCCTGGCCCCAGCCCCCACACGCATTTCCCAGGGCGAGAGGGACCAGGATGTGCAGTTGGCGGAAAGGCTGCTCGGCCGCGGTGCTCTCTTGCGCGCCCGGTGCTGCGGCCACGCCTCCCGCTGCCTCTCCCGGCGCCCTCTCCTCGCTGCCGGCCTCAGTAGGCGGCGCCCGCCGTGTTCCCACCGTCATCCTTGCATTATTCTCCTTTTTAAAGGAGCCTCCAAGGCTTTAGCACATTAATAGCTGTCTCATCTCCTGTGGGAGCCACTTCGATTCTAATTTTACCAGCCTGCTTCAACCTTTCCAAGCCCAGGGCAGTCCCCTCGGAGCTGTCTAGTCTGTGGCTCTTACACCATGTGCTTAAGGGTGTTAAAGCCTGTTGGTCGTATTTTATGCCTTTTTTTGTTAAAAAGCAAGTCCATACCTGTAGTACGGGGTCTTTTGGTGCTGAAACTCTGCGCCCATGCTGGCAATGTCTCCCAATTACAAAAAAGGAAAAAGAAAAAAAAAAAAAAAGAGAAGGGAAGGTCCGTCTGAGCAGCAGCTCACTGTGCTACCTTTAGTGCCGCCGAGATGGGGTGGGGGGAGCGAAGCAGTTGGAAGCGTCTTATCTGCCTCCTCTGATCTTGGGAGCAGTTTGGCTGCAAGGCGGCCGCCCGTCCTCCGAGTTGCAGGCGCGGTGCCCGGTCGCTGCAGCCGAGCCTTGGCCCACTCCCGGTGCTCTCAGCACGGCACGCAGCAGCAGGGGAGGGGTTCCACAACTCACTCGTGGTTCCGCTCCAGGGCTGCAGGTTCGGGGGGTTCTCCTCAGGCGGGCGGCGTCGGCTCCAGGAGGCCTCAGAGTGTCTCGCAGCAGGCAGTGGTGGTGGTGGTGGTGGGGGGGGGGGGGGAGAGGCAAGGGTCAGCCTTCTTCGGTGGTGGTGATTTGAATACAGCGTACAGAGGGGGAGAAGGAAAGGAGTAAGTGTTGTATCATGCATTTAACCCGGCCAATACCAACGATTAGCAATGCAATTCCAGTAGCAATTGTTATTGCAAGTTGTGCTAACCATTTTCCCCACCCTGTGAGCCCAAAATACTTTAGGATGGTAGTGACCCATGAACTATCAAATACTTCTCGCAGTTGCATTGCATGAAACAAATTTCTAGTATGATTACTTATTTCTCTCATCTTAGCTCATGCCTCCTCAGCGGAGCTAGAGGCATTATGAATTGTAATACAACCCTCAGTTTCTGTTCTATTGAACATCCCACAAACTCCTTGTTCTTTTAAGAATACCATATCTAAAGCTAATCTATTTTGCAGGGTCATTTTAGTATTTTGCTGGACTTGGGTGTATAATTCTCCAAATGCATCTTGTGTCCAATTGCTTCATATACTTAATTGCCAGGTAATATCTTCTAATACGAACTGGTGTCTTTTAAAGGTAACATAGGGAGTAAAGAAATTTTCCAGAAATAGAGATACTTTTTCTCCAGTGGTATAGTAATCTGGAATGTCAACTCCTTGAATTGCCCATTCTGCTCTTTGTGTTGCCTTTGAAGAGGGAACACTACGACAGTGACGTTCTTTAGACACTTTGGTGAAAGTAAAAATACGTCTGGGGCAAAGGGAGGGAATTCCAATTCCACACCTAAGTCCAGCATGTTGTTCTAATGACAAATGTGAATAAAATATCTCATCAGAGCATCCCCAAGCCATTCCAAGAGAGGCTATATATTTTGCAGTTTTCCACTTAGTTGCATCTGCAAAATCAAGGATGGTGATTTCTGGCTTAGTATTGATTGGAGTCCCACGGACTGGGTAGTGGGTAAAAGGAACTCCACATGGGTTGAGAAGGTATTTGTAGGAGGAGTTACAGGACTCATCTTGATTTCTCCAGCCTCTTGAGAGGTATCCCCAACAAGTACACACATCAGTTCCTAATGTTCGAATTCTAAGTGAAAACCATGTTTCTGGAGGATCTCCTGGTCCTTCTTTGCATGTTATCACCTTTGAGCAATTGACTAGAGGACTATCTTCTTTTGTAGTCTTTTTTAGTCTCTAAATTTACCTTTAAGAACTGTTTGTACAGACCATGCCCACATTAAATGTTGTCAGTCGATTGGGGTTCTATTCGTTATGTTCGGAAGTTGACCACAGCAGGAAGGGTTAAAAACTGTGCTATATTTGCCTTCATCTACATCTGGTGTGTAGAGTGGGTCAAACCGTGGATCCCATGGGTAAACAAGGCAGGGCTGTTTAGCATTATATTCCTCAAAGGTTATTGTCTCAGGGCTGAATTTACTTTTATCTAATTTGATGGCTGGGTGAGGGGATTCAATTTGAGATAAGATGGTTCTATTTACCTTTGGACGCCTAGTTCTACAATATTTCTGGTGCAACTGTCCTTCATGAGGTGCATCAGAAGGTGGGTCATATGTTTGGTAAAGGTTATGTACTATAGGGGTACCTCTGCACTCAACTTGGGCTCCATTTTTCTTACTTGTCCACTGTTCAGGTAGAGGCAATGGAGCTGCCACACTAGTCATATTGAGGACAAAAGATAAATTCAAGGGTACTATGTAAGATGGCAATCCCGGTTCAGCAGAATCAGGTAATGTTACACATACACCTTGATCAGTAGGATTCCATATTTTTGCAAACCCTTTTCCTAATTTCCAGGCAAGCTTCCTTTGATCTAGCTCTGCTAGCTAGCTCTGCTGAGCACATGCACAAGGTAAATAAGCATAAAAATAGAGCTAACATGTTACAATCAGAATTACCAGTAAACCGAAGCATAGTTCGTATCTGAGGTTTTTCATGCACAGTCCTGAATATTTTTTTCTCCTGTTGTTCAGTTACCTGTGAAAGACAAGAAAAAGTCTGTCCAGCCCCTTTCAGGGCTAATATTAAAATGTAGGAATAAGCCAGCAAGAGCTTATTTTGTGTTCTTTGCCATAAGCATCGTTTGCTTTCCAGGTATGCATGTTCAAAGGAGTAGTGAGTACCATGGGTACAGCTCCTGCGGTAGGCAGTTCCACCCATACAGGCTGTCCTGGGAAGCGTGCGGGTTTTTGATTACCTGTAGGTTTAGATGTTGCTGGTATCAAGGAGGGAGGCTGCAGATAAAAAGCTGTGAGTCTGGGACATCCATTTACTCCCCATTGCTCATGTACTGTTTTCACAGCATCCCATAGTCGTTCAGTCCAATTAGAATGTTGAGGTTTCAGAAATCGCTTAAGCAGGCCATTTGTTCTCTCGACGATGCCATTTGCTTGTGGATAATGGGGTGTGTGAAATATCCACTGGATCCCTTCTTCTTTGGCCCATTTTTGGACGATGGTCGCTGTGAAATGTGCCCCGTTGTCGGATTGGATAGGTACAGGTTTTGGAAAGAAACTGAACCACATTTTAAGGGCTTCTAATGTGTTTGCACTAGTTGCCCGAGAGAAGGCTCCTGCTTGGACTAGTCCTGACCTGACTTCTACCAACACGTGTTGTTTGCCCTCAGACTTTCCAAAAGGTCCAATATCATCTACTTGCCATGTGTCCCACAGTCCCTTTCCTGTCTCTGATATGTGAGGGGGGTTGTTCTAAAGGGTGACGCTCTGATCGGGTCCGGCACTGCTCGCATGAAGATCTGCAGGTACGGCACATTTCCCGAGTCCCCGGCCATCCTCTGCTTGCTGCTTCCTTGTATAGGTCTTGTGCCCCGGTGTGCTGTCGCTTTAAGTGCAACCATTCTAATAATGGATCCCAGTTTTCTCTTGGAGGTTTTCTACTTAGTGGGGCTAATCTGGCCCTCTCATCTACTTTGTGATTCCAGTGGCTAGTTGGGGTTTCCTTTTCTTGATGAGAGGCTACCCAGCCAACTAAAAAATTCCCCTTTTTTGCTACAGCAAGAATTTCTTGCCATTTTTCCTTTTGCCAAGCAGGGACCCTGTTTACTTCCCAGTCCTTTTTGTCCCAGAAGGGGAGCCATTCAGTACACCCTTTGAACACAGCAAAAGAATCAGTGTAAACATATACAGAGTCTGAGGTTTCAGATGCATGGTTAAATACACTCCAGACTGCTGCCAGTTCTCCCACTTGTGCACTACCTTCCCCTTCTGTTACAATTTGCTTGCCTGTATTTATTTGTAAGGCTACAGCACCACATTTCCAAACCTTACCTTCTCGCTTTGCTGATGCATCCGTAAACCACACATTCTGCAATCGTTCTGAGTACGGGGGAGCAACTTGGATCATAGAAGGTGAAAAGTCAGTGGTGCTATTTAGGGTTACCTCATCTTGTAGAGGAAGATTTTTGCGAGCTCCTTCTGTTACTTGAAAAATGGTGCAATAATGTTCCATTTGAGCATACCGTTTGCAAACAGAGGCACGTTGGGCCACCCCGTCAGGGGGTGGGATTCCTGCCAAAACTGACTTGATGACTTGAAAAGGTTCCCTTAAAATCAGGGGTTGTTTGTGGGTAGTTTTCTCTGCTTCCTGAAAAGCAGTGCTGACCACGAATAAACTTTTTTCCCAGGTAGAATATCGTTTTTCTGCATCTTTAAAACTGCGTGAGTAAAAGCCTATGGGTCTGGTAGGACCATCGGGTCCTTTCTGCCATAAATGTATAGACAGTCCAGAGCTTGCAAATCGCCATTCCATGTGTACTGGATCAGTGGGATGTATAGGACCTAGGGATTGGTATGTGTTAGCTTCAAAAATTAGGAGTTGTAGGGCCTCATCGTGCAAGGGAGTCCAATCCCACTTTGCTTTTTTTCCTAGCAAATCATACAGGGGCCTTGCAATTATTGAAAAGTCAGGAATGTGTTTCCTCCAAAAAATTAGCAGGCCTAAAGCATGCTGCAGGTCTTTTTTAGTCTCTGGGGTTTCAATTTGGTCTAGGTGGCTGAGGGTGTCTGGGGCAATACACACCATTCCTCCTTTCCACCAGATTCCCAAGAATTTTACTTCTAGGGAAGGGAGTTGTACTTTTTCAGGAGGAATACGTAAGCCCGGGGATTCTAGATGTTTAATGATGTTTGTTTGTGTTGTTTGTACAGGTGTAATCTCATCTCCTGCCACCAAAATGCCATCAATGTATTGGTATACTCTTACTCCTGGTGCAGGAGGAATGAGTGACAATTCTTGTGCTAGTGCATGATGTGCTAGAGTGGGTGAGTGTTTGAATCCTTGTGGGAGGCGAGTGAAAGTATATTGCTGGCCCTCCCCCGTGAAAGCAAAACGCTCCTGATCTTGTTCCTGCGAGGGGACCATAAAAAACATGTCCTTGACATCAATAGTGGCCATAATTTGATGAGCTTGTTCTTGTCTAGTAGCTCTCAGCTCAGCAATGTTTGGGACTGCAGCAGTGAGAGGCCCTGTATTTGAGTTAAGCCGCCGATAGTCTCCTGTCAGTCTCCAGTTGCCATTAGGCTTGCGGACTGGCCACACAGGAGCATTGTAAGGGGAATGTGTTGCAATCACTATTCCTTTTTCTTTCAAATGTGCAATAATTGGTGTGATTCCTTCTCTGGCTCCTAAAGGCAAGGGGTAAGGTTTGACATTGGTTACTAGGGAGGGGGGAAGAGCAGGAGCAGAACTTAACAAACACAAATGGGAGGTTTCCTGCCCCAAAGTCCCTATTTTTCCTTCTTCATTGGTCCAAGGCCTTCCCTTTAGGAGGTCCAGACCCAGTGAATTTGTAGGAAATTCACCTGTAATCATTAGGGTGTCAACTGCTTTCTCTTCTGCCGGTAACCAGCGTCTTACCTTTGCTGTCATCTGGGCTTGGCTATTCTCAAAAACATCTGTGACACGTATACTCTTACGTGAGGGAGTGATTCCACGTGAGGAGGCATCTTCAATTTTAAGGGCAGACACCTGAGCACCAGTATCTACTAAAAAAGTTACCGGGGCTTTGTGGGGACCAGTAGGACAGGTTATTAACGGGTCTCCTCTGGAATTGTTAGAAAGGCGCCTGATGTGAATCCACCCTTCGCCCCCTGGCTTACCTTCTGCAAAGATAAGGGTTTTCTGTCACCTTCCCTTTCTTGTGGTTCCTCCAGGGGAGGGGCTGTAGCAGGGACAGCTTTTAATGGTTCCTCTTTTGCTGGCCACTCTTGGATGAATAGTTCTAATTTATTAGTGGGCTGGCCATCCATTAGGGTCCTTGGGACTCCCTTTTGTAAGCCCGCAATCCACAGGGCATTTCTTTTCTCCTTGCGTTCTTCCCCTGTATTTGTTTGTCTACCCAGCCCAGGGGAGAACCTTACCTTTTGGAGTTTTGCTGGGGACAGGGTTTTGCACTCTGTGCGCCGAATTGATCTAGAATCAGTTGTATTTGAAGGAATTGGGCCATATTTTCTCCCGTAATTAATTAATTCTTGTGCCACCTTCCCCCCCAGGTCCAAACCTTCCCTTTTGCCCGCTTAAGACTGAGGGAAATAGCTGCTGCCTCCAAGGTGGCTACAGCTCTTTCTGCAATTGGGAGACTTTCTATTTGTCCTTTTAGCTGCATGCCTATGGGTTTCACAGCTTCAGGGAGGCCTCTGATAAGAGGTATCATTCTCTCAGGATCCACAGGCACCATCACTGGAGATTCACCTCGTGGTGTTAATTTCCTATCATGCATCATTTGTAAACGAGCCACTTTCTGTACACTTTCTACAGTCTGATTGACATTCCTTACTATAGCCAGGGGATCTCCTCTTTCTGAAGGACTGAGTCTGCCAGCCCAATCAGCAGCTCTCTGGGGAGGGACCAAGGAGCACGGTTATCTCCTGTGGTAAGGAAGACTCCTGCCCCTCCAGTACCCTTCTGCCTCTTTTTCTGAGAACAGAATTTGGTCAGCCCGTGTGAGAGAGAGTCTCCAAACACATTCAGTTTCAGATTCTTTGGGACTTTGGCTATACCCTTCCTTTAGTTTGGCCAATTCAGTAGCTGTAGATGGGATTTCTTTTGTGGTTATGTCAGGTGTGTCGTCGTCTGAAGCCTCATGGGTGTATTCTGTTTTAATGAAGGGACGGAGCGAGGCTGAGGGCTTTTCTGAGTGATTACGCAAGGATTCTAAGTCCGAGAGGGGGTACGCTTCTTTAGATAGTTCCAGCTCTGACTCCTTTTTTCCCTCATTTGCTGATCTTGCAAACAGCTCCTCTCGGAGCACACAGACAGTAGCCTTTTCATTCCTTATCTCTTCCTGGAGGAGGTGGGTGTTAGCTCCAGCTGAAATTGCAATGCTTTAACCAAATGCTGTAATGAAGCAGTAACTTCCGTATCAGCTTTCTGCTGGTGCTCTCTGTGTCCTACTGCAGCTAGCACAGCAGCAGCTAAGACAGAACATACCACTGGTTGCGCTTTACCTTTTTTGAGTCTCGCTCCTGTGCGCAGGACAGAGACTCGATCAACGAGTGCTTGGATATTATACCAATAGTTTTGTGCCCAGTCCGTCCCTGGAGGAGATGGCCTGGCACCAAATTCATCCAACAAAGTAAACAAAGCTTGTGTATGATGTCCCATGTTACTTACAAATGTCGGAGTGATCATTCCTAGAGGATGCCCAGCGTAAAGTAAATTTACAAAAGTCTCACCCCTGCACTCTGGGAAGGTTCCTCTTCTGCCAAACCAAAGAAAGTTACAAACACTGGAGTAGTCTCTCTTGAGGGACACCCCTTACAAAATGGTTTCTGAGGTCCTACTCCTTACACCTCGAGAGCACCTAGTGTTTACCAAAGTTACAAGTCTCAAAATTACTTTCCAAACTCCCAGGTCTTTTACCTACAGGAGTGCCAATTTCCCAGACCCTGGGCCTCGGGAGCACCGTTTTAGCTCAGGTGCATGTGCAAACACACAAGCAAACAAACAAACAAACAAAAGAGTAAGACAGAGTAAGAAAGGTAGAGAGGTGTTAGGAAATGTAGAAAGGTACGCTGTTTTATTTTCCTAAAATGATCCAATCATAAGAATTAGCAATTCATGCATTTTTTGGAAACAACACTCTCATTTTACGGGGATCCTGCCGACTATGCCAATAAAGTGTTACGATCCGGTTCAGACCCAGAAAGGCAAAGCAGGCGAAGTCTCTGAGCATAAACCAGAAAGAACTTCGAAGGTTCAAAATATTGCCAGATATGAGATTAAAACCAAACGAGATTAAATGTCGATGCCAAAAAATTGATGTATTTTATTTGACAGTAAAAGTAGGGCCCAGTTTGGGGCCAATCACCCTTGCAGTGCCTAAAGGGGCTCCAGCAGAGCTGGAGGGGGGCTGGGAGCAGCCGGAAGCGGGAGCAGCCAGAGCTGGGAGCACCTGCATCTTGGCCAAGGCAGCTGCCGCCAGGTTTGGTGGTGCCTGAGCAGGGCGGGGACGATGCCAGGGACATCCCGCAGTGACGTCTTCTCTTTTCCGCTGGGCGTGCGCTCGGTCCCAAAGCGCACGCCCATTCTGATCTCAGTCTCACTCCATGTTTAGACACGCTCACAGTCCTGGATTTCATCCCATGCCAGTGGCAGACCCGTGCAGCCCCAGAGCCAATACCAAGGCCAGGCTGAAGGCAAACGCCACATTTAGCCTTCACGCCAATGGTAGCTGTAATGTAAAACCCAGCCCTAACGCCGAGGCCTCTCCTAATTCCAGCCCCTTGCTAAATGCTCAGCCCTAAACCAAATGCAACGGTGTAATAAATGAATTGGTTTCAGGGTGTTGATTTTTACTGTTTGGATGAGATAGAAAAGAGGGGAGTTGATAGTTGGATAAATGGGCATGTTAACGGAGGATATTGCGAGACTGTCTGGGTGTAATATCGGAGTGTGAGCACTAGGTGGAGACGCAATTGGGGATGTGATGACGTGATGGACTAGAAAATGACCTCATGCAGGTGATGTCAACATCTTGGACCACTTAGCCAATCATTCGACACCCTCGGGAAATGATTGGACAAAAATGCATCTTGATAAAGACCAATAGAACCCCTGGAAGCGAGCCAATCAGAAGAAGAATCCAAAATCCACCAATTGTGAACAGACAGAGGGCATAAGAACGGACCTGGGACTTTATCCGGGGAGCTCCTGCGGAACTTGGGGTCCAAGGTTGCACCCAGTGGGTCACACTGTCCTTTTTGTGTGCTGCTTTACTCTGGCTTGTCGTGCGGAGCCTGGGCTTATCCTGGGTTCTCGCTCTCAGTTGTTAATGAATAAACAAACGAGTTGGCTTTTCTTTTTTAAAAAAAGTCTCAGCCTCGTTTATAACAACGGT